>NC_045983.1:34334184-34546384 GCF_010909765.2 Amblyraja radiata | reverse complement strand
CCACTACTTTTTTCCCTTTGCTTCCTCAAGTTGCCAATACTGTTTGAAACATGGAGCTGTTCCTTTCAGAGATTAATAAGGAGTAGGGATAAGAAGACAATACAGGTAGGTTCTGGTACTCATTTTATCATGTATGAAAACTAACCTCACAATTATGAGCTATAGTTATTAAAGCATGTCTAAAATTGTGTTCAATTTTTATCTGACCTGATTCATAACTAGATTTATAAGTTCAAAGAACACCTTTGGCAATGACATCCTAGAGTACAATATCCAAAATGTTTGGCATAGGATCCATAATAGTGCATGTTGTCATTCTATTTAATCATATTTTACACAATAGCGGATCCAACTTTACTGAAATATTCACATGACCGCACCAGAGCAGGTGGGCCTTTCCTTTACCCAGGTGGCCAGTGTAAGGTCCTTTGCATTTTTGAATAATGATAAATACATAGTAGTAAAAGCTGTGTGGGAAGGAACTGCAGATGCTGGTCTACACCGAAGATGGGACACAAAATGCTGGAGTAACTCAGCTGTAGAGACAGCATTTCAGGAGAGAAGGAATGGGCAAAGTTACGGGTTGAGACCCTCCTTCAAAGTCTGAAGAAGAGTCTCAACCTGAAATGTCACCAATTCATTCTTTAGTACTAAAAGCTGTTGTTCTCCAATGATGTTCAAGAAGGAACTGCAGATGCTGGAAAATCGAAGGTACACAAAAATGCTGGAGAAACTCAGCGGGTGCAGCAGCATCTATGGAGCGAAGGAAATAGGTGAGAAAATATGATGGTTTATAATCTATCAGGACACAGGAAGGATCATGTCAGAGGAAAACAAATAAATCTCCTGATGAAAATACCTATTCATATAGCATTTGATATCTTCCTGAAACTCACTCATGTGTGAGAAGATAATCATGCATGAGAATTGTGTTGCCAGGGCGCAACCTGCAATAAACACGTCTGACAGAATCACGCTACAGGGAGATCTTTTCATGTGGCTTCATGAAGGGGAGGGATTTAAGGAATTGTTATGATTCGGTATCTCAGGGAAGTCGTAGACTAATTGAAAAGATGAAGGCTCCTTAAGTTTGATGAAAATGATCAGAAAAATAATTAGAAATCATTTTTATATTTTCTCTAGCAGGAAACAAGTCGTTACCCTCTTAGGAGCAGCTGGAATGGTGGAAAATTAATTTAAATCAATGGAGTACAGAAGTGGAGATTAGGAACTGTTCATTAGGTAAAGTGGACAACAATATTCAATTAGGTGAAAAAAAGGTTACAAGTAGGAACCTGTGGCAATTTGTTTGCAGTTTCACCTCTGGATTATGATGGTAGTAAAAATGTTTACTTTGTTATTTTTAAACGGAGAACTCAATTCCAATAGAAGGTATTTTAACTGTACACAAGCAAAGAAAGCCATGGGATTGCAAACATTGCAATTGATCAATAATGGACCACACCTATATTTGTGTTACTGACTTTTGACCGCCAAACAAAATGGTCAACACTCATGATTTTATAGGTCTAAACTCAAAATCCGTTTACAATAAATCTCAAAGACCTAGCCATCTCACAACAATAAAACACAAATCAATACATTTATTCCATGTCAGAAATATCTTTAATCTTAGAAAGGTTCAATCCAACAAATGTTATAGCTCAAGAAGTCATCAAATACTTGTTTGTTGGAGTTTACTTCCAGTTGGTTATGTACTTAACAGTGAAATGGCAAGCACACTAAAATTAATACTTTGCAAATCAAACATTTCAACTCTAAGACAATGCAAAATCACATGCACTCGTAATATTTAATAGTGACACAATGAATACCATGCTAATTAATGCACTAAATCCTCATTATCCATATGGGATAGGGACACAGCAGATTGTAAAATACAGAGACAGGCTCTCTCACTTCTATCCAATACACCCTTTTCGGAATAAAACACAAATATGCACCACTAATGAAAAATTCTAAGATTGCAGATGCTGGAAATCTGTGATAAACAGAAAATGCTACAAATATTTACATTAAGCAGTATCTGTGGAAAGTGAAAGAATTAACATTTCATGCAGTATAAATGATCCAAAAACCATTAACACACACTAAGATTCAAGATCCCATTTAATTGTCACACGTACCAATTAAGGTATAGCGAAATTTGAGTTACGATACAGCCATACTAAGTAAATAAGCAAAAATAAACACAGCACATAAAATAAAGTTTAACATAAACATCCACCACAGTTGAATCAACATTCTTCACTGCGATGGATGGCAATAAAGTTTAGTCATCTTCCTCCTTTGTTCACCCGTGGTCGGGGCCTTGAACCCTCCGCACTTGCCGTTGCACTAAACTAAACACACTAAACTATTTAGATGCCCATCAGGAAATGCTGTTAATTTACAACCTTTTTTTAAAAGAAGCTTGCATGCGGAGGGAGAGTGTGAGATCAAGGTGCACGTAGTGAGACCCCGCTGAGTTACAGTACACAGCACGGAGCCACTTGAAACAAATGGCCTGCAAACTGATCAATGCTTTGACAGACAATGATTGATTCCTCAACGTGTGCATGTTCTTGATATATCTGTTTGAAAATTAATTCAAGATGATGCCTTAGGCAGACTCCATGAGTATGGAGAGAGCAAATCAGCAGATAACATGGGCTGAATATATCATCATATCAACAATCACTTTCACAGTAGATTAAACTCCTTCCCCTTCTGCCTAGGCTGTCTGGACTTAGACAGACAAAGGCTGGAGTAACTCAGCAGATCAGACAGCATCTCCAGAGAAAAGGAATAGGTGACGGTTACAGGTCGAGACCCTTTTTCAGATTGAAACCCTGCCATTCATATTTCCAGTCTTTCGAGCCACCTCCAGTCATTTACTCCAAGCAACCTTGACAATGTTACATTTAAGAAGGAAATGCAAATGCTGGAAAATTGAAGGTAGACAAAAATGCTGGAGAAACTCAGCAGGTGAGGCAGCATCTATGGAACGAAGGAATAGGTGACGTCACTTTGGAAGAAGGATCTCGACCCGAAACGTCACCCATTTCCTTCGCTCCATAGATGCTGCACGCACCCGCTGAGTTTCCCCAGCATTTTTGTCTACCTTGACAATGTTACTGTACCTTTCGATCATTTATTGTGTAATGCCAAACACAAAAATAATCCTCTTGGATATCTAGAAAAACACTTGGCTCATAATTGCTGCACCAATAAACATTCTACTACTGTCACAACTCTATAATTAGCCATTGCCTTGGAAACACAATGTGAGACATCAATGGACCAGAAAAAGCTACGGAAACATTCAGAAAAAAAGGGCACAGAATACAAGGAGTATCGAATCTCAACATTCTTCTCCACAGAACAGCAAACAATTGTTCACACCAATGAAAGTTTTCTCATTTATTATGCTGCAAGGCCCAAACTAGATTAACGTTCTGGGCTCATTCTGCAATACAAATTTGTATTAAAATAAAGTTGTTTTGTGCATTTAAAGTCAAATCAGCAATATGCCTTTGTATTTCCCCATAAATTAAAAAAAATGGTGCCATGGGAATGTGACATTTGTTCAACTGTATTTCTCATTTAGACTTTGATAAACATTGCTAGTGTACAGGACTGATAAATAAAACACAATCCATGCCCATACACCTCTACCCCAGGCTTTGTCCTGCCCCCACCTCTTTTCCAGCGTTCTCCCCCCCCCCCCCCACCCCCACACTCCAATCAGTTCCATTCTCTCCACAGATGCTGCCTGACAGTTTATTCCAGTGGAACTCCAGTATTTTGTTTTACTTGTTTTTAATATATTTTTTCAAAAATGACACCAAGGCCACAAAATGTATTTCCAATTCCACATTATCATTTCACCAATGTATTGAGGCAGTCTGGATTTCATGTTAGCGAGGGTTATAGTTTGTGGGTAGTCGCTGTTCACCAGAAGCATGTATAGCATCAGATCACGATGTCAACAAGCACGAGATACTGATTTGACCGTAGTGTTGTTATTTTAGAATACAACGCTCCAAGTTAATTCGCTCACTTTATATCATTCAACTCAACTTGCATTCAATTTAACAAAATCCACCCGCACTATCCCCCTGAACCACAAAATAAAACAAGCATACTATTACTTCGCCAATTACTTTCAGCTTAATTCCTGTTGATGTTTTGTTTGTTAGTTCCTGCAATTGTAGAAGAGCTTAATGTTTTACAGTTGCAGGAAGTGGTGAGTCAGCTGCCGAAAGACACATCCTGACTTCAAGGCTTCTGCACAATCAGCTGCACCTATGCACCTGCACGGGAGGGGAGAGTGCGCAGAGTGGAAGAGGGGGCAGGAGACCATGTGCCCCTGCTGTTCAGGGACTCATCCTCCTCCCTGGACCAGTGACTAAATGCTGACATCCTGCCTGCAAACTGCAAGGTGACGCAGTGCTCCTCACCTTCAGGAAGTGCAAATTGATTATATCGGACCAACTGTAAGTGGTGCTAACCACTCGTGGGTTTGGGTCTGATGTTGAAATGAATGCTGTGCAGTCTGCTGTACAAGCTGGATAGTAGCAGAAGAATTGATACCCTAGTAAATAAACCAGTTTAAAAAACCCTTCCTCATTTTATCACCCACCTTTCATCGTTCTAAAGATAACACTGACTCATTAGAATTAGAATTAGATTAGAATTAGATTCCTTTATTGTCATTCAGACCTTTCGGTCTGAACGAAATTATGTAACAAACTCATGCACCTCAATCTGGAAGACCAGAAAAGTCATATGGAGGAAGTAAGAGAGAAATAAAGCAACTGGCAACTCACTTGTAGACTGATCAGGTATTCTGTAGGTAATCACACAGCTTCCAATTTTAGGGGGGGGGGGGGGGGGGGGGGACGACGGACGGACACATTTAGGACTGCCAAATGCAAGATACTAAATTGAATGCGGTGCAAGTAAAGTGCCTTTCCAACAAACCACAATGCAAGGTCGAAGACAACACATATTCTATCAACAGAGCCAAAGCTATTTTTTTTAACATTGCATGGGTTTCCAAGTTTTGTTGCATCCTAGAGATCAGAGAAGGATTGAGAGAGCTAAAGTGAAGGGCAACTGGAAGATCAGTCGGCAAGGATGAGTTAAAGCTTTTCTGCAGACTGGTCACCCAACCTCTATCTGTTCTGCCAAATGTAGTGATGATTATATTGGGAACATCAAATGCAATTTACTAAAGGACAGTGGGCAATAGAGGCAGTGAAGGTATTGATTTACCGTATTTCACAATTCTATTGATTCTGGAAGGCTGCTGCAGATTTAGGACCTGGCCAAAGGAGAGATTGCTTCACCTGGAGAGTGAATTCCATACCACAGCTGGCAGTTGAGCAAAACCATTAAATATATTGAGCGAGAAGTTAGACAGAGATCGAGGGATACAAAATAAACGCAGAAATACAGGAATTAGGATGATTATATTGAATGGCAGAGCTTGCTCAAAAGGGTCAAATACCTCTTGCTCTTAATTTCTACACTTACTCCTAATGAAAGATCTCATCCCTAGATATTGACAGTTTTTTTTTGGTTTTACAGATGATGTTGATCTGCTGTGCATTTCCTGTTTATTTCAAAGTGGCTTTTTGGGTTTAGTTTAGAGATGCAGCATGGAAACAGGCCCTTCAGCTCGAGTCTACACCAGCCATCAATCACCCATTGACACCAATTTTACCGTATTCCACTTTCTCATCCACCATCTCCACACTAGGGGCAATTTATAGAGGCCAGTTATCCTGTGAAACAGCACAACTTTAGGATGTGGGAGGACACCGGAACACCCAGAGGAAACCCACAAAGTCGCAGGGAGAACATGCAAACTCCACACAGACATCACCCAAGGTCAGGGTCAAACCCAGGTCTATGACGCTATGAGGCAGCAGGTCTACCAGCTGCACCACCCATGCATCACATTGTGTCTATATGAATCAACGCAGCCAGAGGTTGAAGAATTGTACACTTTCTGAATTGCCCCAGTGATCATCCAAAACTATGCCCGATTCTTCATGCAACTAATAAAAGTTATGTACATGGTGTTGGCTAAATCTATGTTTTTAAAAGATTCAGGAGTGAAGGATATCAAAACTAATTTCTTCAACTGATGTGGCCAGATTTATTTCACTTGTGAAAACGGAGAAAGAATTCTGCCCTGAATACTGCCTGTATTACATCCCCCACTTTAGAAAATATGTACTTTGCATGAATGCATGCACGTGAAACCATACAAGCAATTATAAACAGTCACTATAGTCACAGCCTGTAATTCAAAATCCAAATTGCAGACAAATGCATACTTGGCATTTTACAATGAATGTACCACTTTGAGTTGGAGTCTAAGCCAGTTCCATTTGCCTGCATTTGGCCCATATCCCTCTAAACCTTTCCTATCCATGTACTACTCGAGTCAGAGACCAGGAGACAGTTTGATCCTCGTCAATGGAGATATGACCTTACTGCCTCAACACCCACATCACACAAATGCATTAAAAGGGTCCTAATCTTGATCATTATCTAATGAAAGTACACGTGAAGAGGCAAGGATTGTGATAAAAACCATGAGGGGGCACCTCGTAGATAGATTATCATCCAGTCCACATCTAATTAAGGTTGAATCTTGAACCAGTGTGGTCACCAGAGTTAGATACCAGGAAACAACCACTACCTATCACAATTGGCCTACCAGGGAACCACCCTGCCAGAGATCATGTGTTGCCAGCCCAGAGTTGTCCTGGTCTTTTCCTCCCAACCCCCACCTTTGCTTTCAATCTGAAGAAGGTTCCTTACCCAAAAGGTCACCCATCCTTTATCTCCAGAGACGCTCCCTGACTTTGAGTTACTCCGGCAATTTGTGTCTATTTTTGCTATAAATAAACATCTGCAATTCTTTGTTTCTACCCTACATTACTGTTGGATTGTATTCTGGAACAGATGATTGAGCGACACCTTCTGGCATCAATGGAGTTTGAAAAACTTTATATTTCATTCAGAATAATGTGCTTTGCATGTTGGAGGAGATACAATGTGCAGCTTTATACAAACAAACTTCGCCTGGCTATAAGCCAATTCATCAGTAGCATTCCAAACTGAATACAAGGGCTTCTTCCACATATGAAGCTCCACGTAAAGGGGCTGGCCCACTGCGGCGACCTAATCTGCAAGTTTAGACGAGTTTGCCCTCGACTCAAACTCGCAGCATGGTAGACACGTGGTCCTAGGAGGTCCTACGAGGTAACTGAAACTCTCCTTCATGCTCGAGGGAAGTTCCCGAATACTCGCGGCCTCAGCTAGGTCGCGGAAAGATTTTCAGCACGTTGAAAAAATTTCCGCGAGTAAAATTTGGTTGGCATGGTTCTTTTTAACTCGCAGTGCAGTGGAGTGGGGTTGCTATTTAGTCACAGGCAGTCGAGGGCAGCCGTAGGCAATCTCCTTCGCTGACTGGGCATTTTGATTGGCTCATTGGAGTTTTCAGGACCAAGGAAAACCGACCTGTAGGTAAAATGCCCGCTAAACTTTATTATACTTCTTAAAAGTGTCTCCACTCCTCCTTCCCCCCCCCCCCTTCTCTCCCCCCCACCCCCCACCCCCACTTACTGTGACTGAATCCCAAACTGAATTGAAGGTTCAGACCAGAGACCAATTGTTGCTAAATCTGCCCTTCAATATTACTCCTATATTTACTTCTAGCTCTGATCTTATTTCTCTTCAACTCTCCCCCAATATTTTTGCTTCCTTCAGATAAAATTTACATTCCAAAACTTTCCAACCAACTGCTAGACATACAACTACTTAAACTTTGCTCGACGTTCATTGCAGCAAGATTCTTCAAGCTCTTGACTTCAAAGCTAGTACTTAGCTCCTCTACAAAGCTCATAAAATACAATCTGCCACTGGACAAATTGTTGAACATCAGGCTATTACAATGCACCCTTATTTTAGAAGCAGGCTGCTCCAACGTCATAGTTTTCGATCTAGAGGAAATTGAAACTGCCAAGAGATCCGATTTCCATTCGCAAAATCGTATTTATAGTAATGGCACATGTTTCTCAAGAATCAGGAGAGCAGGCAGATAGGAGCATCACCATCTGCAGATTGCCTTCCAAGTCACACACTATACTGATATTGGAAATATATCACTGGTCTTTTATTGTCCGAGTCATACATCACTGAAACAGGCCCTATGGCCCAACTCGACCACACTGACCAAGTTGCCCCATCCAAGCTAGTCCCATTTGTCCGCGTTCGGTCCATATCCGTCCAAATCTTTCTCGTCCAAATGGGTTTTTTTAAATGTTGTTATAGTACCAGTCTCAACATTTCCTCTGGCAGCTCGATCCATATACCCAACACCCTGCGTGTGTGTGTAAAAATTGCCCAACATACTACTATTAAATCTTTGGTCCAAAAACTGGATCTCCTTGCCTTAAGCACTGTTGGAAGGTCTTCTTCAAAAAAGTGCAGTGGTTCAAGAAAACAACCAACACCTCCTTTAAAGACAATTAAAATAGGCAGTAAATGCTGCTCTGTCAATAACGGATCGGGTAAATAAGGAATATAAATGAAAAATTACAGTTGCTGGTTGTTAATACACAAAAGGCTCCAGTAACTCAGCAAGTCAGGAGATGCTGCCTGACCCGCAGAGTTACTCCAGCAGCTTGTGGCCTGGAGAATAACATGTCCTTTCAATGCAATTTAAAAAAACTTTATCAACTACAGAAGTCAAAAACATAAAAATACATTTTCAAACACAAGCAAATTCTAATTAGGTCATCGTTCACAAAATATACTCTCAACAGCAGATACAAAAGAGATTATATTTTCCCAGCATAGTTAAATGGATTTTAAATCCATCTGAAGGGAATTAATTTAAAACCATTTCCCAATTTTAAAAAAATGGAAGGAGTACCGCTTTCAGCATTACACAACTGCTTATTTGGAGGCTGCATGAACAGAAATATCAAATGGAACATTTTCAGGTCATTGTACAGAAGATTGTAATCATTTTTAAACTCATAACTAACAACTTGGAGAACTGTCATCATGGGTCACAAGGACCACTTTGCTGCACTTTATTTTATAGTCGATCAAGAAAGAAAGATGAATTACGTAGTTATTCTATTCTGCAATTTCACTTGAATCTGAAGAAAATTAACATTGGATCCCAATGCAAGAGTGAATAAATGGATTGTTGGATTGTTTTTAAAAGCAGGATATCGATTATAGACATTAGGGGCAGTAGTAGACCATTCGGCCCTTCGAGCCAGCACCGCCATTCAATATGATCATGGCTGAGCGATGAAAGTCTGCTCGAGCGCAGCTGTAATAATGATTCTTTGTAATCTGTGAGCAAGGAAAAACATCTCTCCAGTGGCCAGAACAATTATAAAATGCCAACGAACAGCCAAACTATTGGCCTTTCAGTCAACTACTTGGGGTCAATGTCAACTCAGAACAAATACCCTTCCCAAACAAAGGACACAAAGTGCTGGAGTAACTCAGCAGGTCAGGCGTCTCTGGAGAACATGGACAGGTGACGTTTTGGGTCAGGACCTTTCTTTGGACTGATAAAACCAGCATCTGCAGTTCCTCGTTTCAAACCTGCATCAGTAGTTCCTTGTATAGGAAGGAACTGCAGATGCTGGTTTAAACCAAAGTGAGACACAAAAAGATGGAATAACTTGCTGTGTTACTTGCGTCTATCTGTAGTTCCTCGTGTACTCTTACCAAGCCAGGAATTAGTGGGTTCTAGAAATTTTCATTTGTAATCTAGACTGCAAGACTAACTCTTCCAAATAACCCAAGATGGACACGAAAAGCTGGAGTAACTCAGCGGGTCAGACAGCATCGTGGAGAGAAGGAATAGGTGACGTTTCAGGTCTTTGTTTTAAACCAGCGTCTGCAGTTCCTTCCTACACTCTTTCAAATAACTGGTCTTTCAAAGATCTGGCTCCTTAGCTAGAGTGGCTATTTCTAACTCTCAATGGTTTACCTATAGCCAACCTTTCCAACTGCTACATTCCTTAGGAGACACTTTCACTGCAGAAAGAGGTACAGGGGAAGGGTTAGGGAAATATGAGATCTATTTTTTTTTCTCACACATCAACCCTCCTTTTCTATCCTCCCACCACCATGGCTTTTAATTGCATTGGATATCAAAGATATATCATCCTATGGTCTGCCCACCAAGTGCTGCTGGAACCCAGTTGGCAGCCATTTTAATCTCCTTGCCATACTAAATTTGATATATCTTTCATATCCTGTACCTTCAACCCATAATCTTGCAGTCTCTTGTGTCTCTTTTTGCAGTGTGCTTTGCAACTTTTTGTTGACCTTTATGTCTTCCGTTACTAAGAACAGGGCAGGTTTTTCCACTATTGTGCTTTTTTAAAAGTTTTACATTCTCCCTTACCCATTTGGTTGTTTGTCTACTTTCTTTGACAAACTGCGTTCTAACCTTTTAATTGGTAAGTGGTCTGCAAGCTATTTTTTACCCAAACACATTCCAAGGCCTCACTAAAAATTTACCCTCAAGCAAATATTTTACCCTTGAACATAGGTTCTTTGTCTTTTTACCAAGAAGTCATACCTACCCAAAATTGGAATCTGACAAGCTATTTGTCTATCTCTTTTTGGAACACTACGCATAATTTGTTTGCGTGATCGCGGTTACATAATATGTTTACCCATCGTTAGACTGAGCCTATACAAAACTTCCACATTCTATCATAGATAAGAGATAATGCGATTTGACTGTCTAATTTGGGTCACACAATCTGTCTATCTCTACTCAGATATTTTACTCACCCCACTTCTCCAATTATTTAACCCTTCCTTTTTAGTTACTTGTAGCGCCTAAAGCAGTTTAACTACTAGTTGTTTCCTCCTTTCACGATCAAATAAAGTAGATGCAGACAAGGGGTAGAGCCAAGGGATATTTTAGAGCTAGTAGTTTTGCCTTATCCCCTACCAACTCCCCACCTAACAACTCTACCCTACTTCCAAACTCCTAATTCAAAGTCCTTAAATCACTATTTATCTAGTATCAAGTTGTCACCACAGTAATCTAGCCCTAAACCTAACATTGGTAAGAAAAAGAGTAGGTTGGTGAACTAAAGTGAAGTAGATGAACACATCCTGGTCTTCATCCATGGAACGGCTGTAGAGACAGTCAATGGCTTTAAGTTCCTAGGCATCCATAATCACCAGCAACTTAACCTGGTTCCTTCACACTGATGCAGCAATCTAGAAGGTACATCGGCATATTTACTTTCTTCGGCATCTGAGAAGATTTCAACATGTCCATGATGATTCTTTTGACATTTTTCAGATGCCTTGTGGAAAGTATTTTGACGTGACGGATCTATAGCAACTGTTCTGCTCGACTACCTGACCGTGCAGAGAGTGTAAACACAGCCCAGTTCATCACCGGCTTCCTTCCATCCAGTTCATTTTCGCGGTACGTGGCATCAAGAAGGCTGGAGGTATCGTCAGGACGCATGCCACCCTGAACATTACTTTTTTCTCTTCTATCTTTTGGGAGAAGACACAAGAGCTTGAAAGCTCAGCCATGCACATTTGAGAACCGCATCTTCCTCACCACTATCCCGTCTCTGAACCAATCACCTCTTTCACAATCCATCCCCGGATTTGCTGCCACACCCTCTTGAACTCTTCCCCATTCCATTATTGCGTTATTGTACTTTAATCTTCTTTTAAACTCATTGGATTTTGAACTACAATCGGACCATCCTGCTATTTTGCATTCATCGTTATATTTACCTTATGTATTCTGTTTACTCGGAGCTTCATGTGAAGAATGGATCTCATTGCACCCTGCTGTGTACATGGCAATAAACTAATCCAAATCAGAATCTTTTGAACCAACAAGGCAAAATTCACTTTGCACACTAATATTTTACAGTAGAAACAAAGAACTGCAGATGTTGGTTAATACACAAAAGGGATACAAAGTGCCAGAGAAACACAGCGGGTCAGGCAGCATTCCTGGAGAAGATGGAAAGGTGACATTTCAGGTCAAGACCTTTCTTCACATTTTGATTTAAAATAAATTGTTATTTCCTACTAAACCTTACATTTTCCAGTATTATTCTGTATCATATTTTCCACCTCCCTGTCCACATCATGTTGCAGTCTCAGTCTCCTTCCCACAACCAATTTGTAATTTAAGTTAATTTGGGAAAGTTGCTCTTTTTTTTTTTTTTTTTTGAGTACACAGACTGGAACCTGGTTCTATGTTCTCTTGCCCTTCCATTGGTGGGGAGGTCAGTAACTGTGATGGACTGGGCAGTGTACCACTCTGTGTTCCTGGGTATTTGAGTTACCAAACCAGGCTGTGATACAACCAGTCCATATTCTCTCCATTGTACACCTGTAGAGGTTTGATAGAGTATTCAGTGGCATACTGAATCACCTCAATCTTATGAAGTTGAGTCGTTGATGAGCTTTCTTTGTGATTGCATCATTGTGTTGGGCCCAGAACAGATCACCAGAGATACACATGCCCTTAGAGCTGTTGACTCTCTTCACTGCCGTAAAATCATAAAGATAAAGATTCTCCAACTTGGTCTGAAGAAGGGTCTCGTCCCAAATTGTCACCCATTCTCTCTCTCCAGAGATGCTGCTGGTCTCGCCAAATTACTCCAGTATTGTGTGTCTATCTTCAAGATTCTCCAACTGTCTGCCCATATTTGAAGCTTTCATTCACAACTGAACACAGGTCCAAATATTTTTATGACAAAACTCCAATGATGTAAAATATTTTGAGACTTGTTTGATTGGGTCCTTTAAAAGGTCATATGGAATAGGAGTAAAATTAGGCCATGCAGCCTATCAAGTCTACTCCGCCATTCAATCATGGCTGATATATCTCTCCCTCCTAACCCCATTCTCTTGCCTTCTCTCCATAACCTTAACTCAAAGGTCAAAAACTTTATTTGCCATTTGTGCTTACACACATAGGAACTCTTGTGCGGCTATTCAGAGAGTCAAGTTAAGTTAAAAATTAAAATTAAAAATTTTTTTAAATTTAAAAAGACACACAGAAGACACATAGAGCATTGTAACTTGCACAAACCCTATATCAGGACATCAGTTCATTTTGTTGTGTTTTGGCCAAGAGTCTCACTGTTGCAGGGAAGAAGCTCTTAAAAAAGCGTGTTCTATTTGTGGCGATACTGTCCGCTCGTCTGTGCCTGAGGTTGTATGTGCAGTTTTTGTGTTTGAGCAGGGAGTGAGCTGGATGTAGTGTGTCTCTAATGATTCTCTCTGCTCTTTTTTGACAGCGCTGTGTGTAGATTGTGTCCATGGAGGGGAGTTCAGTTCTGATGATCCTCTCTGCAGTCTTTATGACTCTTTGCAGGTGTCAGAGGTTAAGTGGGTTTTAATATGCTCGACTTGAAAGTAAAACTGAGGAAAATTACCTTGAAGGTGGATCTTAAAATCAAAATTAAGACTTCGTCAACAGCTCTGGTCGTGGCATTGCCTGTTAACACATCACTTCCTTCACACTACAAGGATATCTGAGCCAAGTGTGCTGAGAATTATTTTTCCAAGATCCACATCACATGTCTGATGTACTAATAAAATCAGACATGCGATCATTCAGAGCAGAAATATTAAAACTTTTACAAAAAGAGCATATTTTTAAAAGGGGATTCTAAATTTGAAGACCCTCCCCCCACCTAACTAAACCACATGACATCCAAAAGGAAGCTACCACGATACAATTGTCCCTCTGTATTTCCAATTTTGGCAGGAAATACGAGCAAGTTAATTTTTACTGGAAAACACACACCTTATTGCACATTTAAAACAAAATTGTTAATTTCCATGCTGGGTTATTCTTCCTGCCACCAAATAAACTAATCTGTTTGGAAATGTATTGGATTGGTTTAATTGTGCCTGTAATCGGTATCAGATGGAAATCATTTTTCTACGTCTGCCAGTTCATCCAGAACCTCCACAGATCACAGATTTCACATTCCAATCTACATTTGGCCTGATTGATGGTCCTAAAAGAACATTTTAAATCATTGCCCCAATTATACGAGCCGATTTATGGCTCCGTGGTGTCAAGCATTCATCACAAGAATACTGGGTGACGCAAGTGGGAGTGCAATTGCAACAGGCAGCAGCATCTAATCCTCTGTGGCCACACACAAAGTAACGCAGCACCAGAGGTGAATAGCAGACTACAACCACATCTCCCTGTTCCACCAGTGTTGTTCCCTCAGCTCCAGCAAGAATGACACAAGTCTAAAGAATAGCTAAATAATTATCCTGTGGAGGGATACAGGCTAGGCGCAGGTAAGTGGCACTAGTTTGGCTGGGCAAATTGGTCAGCATAGATGAGTTTGGCCGAAGGGTCAGTTTCCGTGTTATATAGCACTATGACTTCATGACACCATTCCTAACACGTGAAGACATTATCCACTCAGATTGCAACCAATTTACAACATTGAACTACACCACACCATCAAGGTCTGACACACAAGAACACAACTGCAAAAAAGCAATTACACAGCACAATATTTTAAGAATTTAATCGTCAGCAAATCCTAAGCAAAGCAGAGTGTATGAATATTAAGTGACCTTTAGAAACATACAAAATAGTTATTAGTGTTGGTCAGACACAAAATGCTGGAGCAACTAAGCGGGTCAGACAGCATCTCGACCCGAAACGTCACCCATTCCTTCTCTTCACAGATGCTGCCTAACCCTCTGAGTCACTCCACCATTTTGCGTCCACCTTCAATTTAAACCAGCATCTGCAGTTCTTTTCTATACACTTAGTGTCGGCCATTCAGCCCTTCAAGCCTGCTGTACCATTCAGGGCTAATCATCCAAATTCAGTACCCTGTCCCTGATTTTACCCCATCCCCTCTCTCTTTGGTCACAAGAGCCATGCCTTACTCTTTGAATTTAATGATTTGCTCTCAACTCAAATATAAATCAGTCGTTTTGTGTCAATAGCTGATAAATAATCCTATTGTCGTTTCCACAGATTTAGTTTATTTTTAATCACTGAGAGATAGAGCATGGAAACAGGGCCTTAAGGGCAGGACCTACACAGTAAATGGTCGGTCTCCAGGTAGTGTTGTCGAGCAGAGGGATCTAGCAGTGTAGGTGCATGGTTCCTTGAAGGTTGAATCACAGGTAGACAAGGTGGCCAAAAAGGCTTTTGGCACATTGGCCTTCATCAGACAGAGTATTGGGTATAGAAGTTGGGAGGTCATGTTGCAGTTGTATAAGACGTTGGTGAGACCGCATTTGGAATATTGTGTTCAGTTCTGGGCACCATGTTATAGGAAAGATAGTCAAGCTTGAAAGGGTTCAGAGAAGATTTACAAGGATGTTGCTAGGACTAGAGGGTGTGAGCTATAGGGAGAGGTTGAATAGGCTGGGTCTCTATTCCTTGGAGCACAGGAGGATGAGGGGTAATCTTATAGAGGTGTACAAAATCATGAGAGGAATAGATCAGGTAGATGCACAGAGTCTCTTGCCCAGATTAGGGGAATCTAGGAATATAGGACATCGGTTCAAGGTGAAGGGGGAAAAAAAATTAATAGGAATTTGAGGGGTAACTTTTTCACACAAAGGGTGATGGGTGTATGGAACAAGCTGCCAGAGGAGGTAGTTGAGGCTGGGACTATCCCAACGTTTAAGAAACAGTTAGACAGATACATGGATAGGACAGGTTTGGAGGGATATGGACCAAGCGCAGGCAAGTGGGACTAGTGTAGCTGGGACACATTGGCCAGTGTGGGCAAGTTGGGCCAAAGGGCCTGTTTCCACACTGTATGGCTATGATCCACCTATTTTGGTACAGGTGATAGAGATACAATGAAGAGCTTTGTTTGCGTGTTATTATCCCATTAAAAATCCCACTCGACATAAATGCAAACAAGCCATACACAAGTATACAGGTAGTGCAAAGAAAAACAGAGCAGTGAAAAGCTTTGTTTGCAAGCTATCCATTCAAATTAAACTCGAGTACAATCAAGCCATACACGTAACAACAGGTACAAAGAGAGAAATACTCATGTATACTATGGTGATGGGGATGGGGGTGGGTTTGCTGGTTTGTGTGATGGACTAGGCTGCATCCACAACACTCTGTAATTTCCAGTAGCCTTGAATGAAGCTGTTGCCAAATCAAACTGGGATGCATCCAAATAGGATGCTTTCTACAATGTGTCTGTTGGTTAAAACAGAGAACAGTATAGTACAGGAACAGGCCCTTCAGCCCACAAATTCTGTGCTGAGCAAAATGTCAAGACCATCTTCTTGCACATAATCTATATCCCTCCATATCAATAGGCCTATCCAAAACCTGCATCCACCTTGGCTGTAGCTTCAATATGGTTGGTCCAGGACAATATCACACAAATTGGTGGTGATATTTACACTTAGGAACTTGAATCTCTCCTCCATCTCCATACCATTGGTGCTGCGTGGTGTGTACTCCGCCTCGCTTCCCGAAGACAATAATTAGCTCCACAGCTTGCTGGCGTTGAGAGATAGGTTGTTGACTTGACATCTGGTTACTAAGCTCTTTAGCTCCTTCATGCACTCCATCTGGTCATTGTTAGAGATCTGGCCATTTGCTGCAAGCTTATAAATTGAGTTAGATCAGATATTGGCCGCACACTCATGAGAATTATCATGGAGGATGTTTTGCCATCTATCCTCATTAACTGTGGCCTTTTATTTATTTATTCTCCCCATGTTGGCATTAACTTCCTCCCAACTCAAGGCACAATTCACACTGGCAAGTTAACCGACCAACCAACACACCTTTGGGACATCTGAAGAAACCGGAACACCCGGAGTAAACACATCACCGGAGGAACCTGCAAACTCCGCACAGACTGCATCGGAGGTCAGGTGTGAAGCAGAGTCTCTGACATGGTGAGCAACACCACTGTGATGATTGAAGTTTCTGAACAGTGCTCGTAACGTCCGATGTTAATATTGTACTCTTGCATCTCACCACCAAAGTATGATTCAGCAACTGCAGGTCTCAGTTATCACACCATACGCAAAGAATCAGTTTAAGTGCTGGAGCAAGATGTTGACTGTAACCAAGAATGATCTCATCTTCCAACACAATGAGCCAAAGTCTAATCAAGTGGCCCATCCACCCTTATTCCACTCATAGCACCAATTCTCAGATTACTTGAACAATTTATTACATCATTATAAAAGAACTCTTAAGAATTTCTGATCTCGAGAAAATATTTTCCTGTGGCTCAGTGTATTCATTGGACATTCCTACACTTTGCTAAAAAAATAATAATTAAGTAGAAAAACTACTGTGAAGATCTACTGCTCCAACTGTTAATGAGAATAGAAGCAACAATCATAACTTATTTGGAAATGTTTATGCATTATCGTACCAGTTTTCATTTATTCTAATAACAGCATGAATTTAAAAAAAGAGACATCTTATTTTCAAATCCCTCCAATTCCCACCTTTAATCTCGTTAAAACCAAATGTCAATTCTTTAGATAGATAGATAGATATAATTTATTCTTTAGATAGATAGATAGATTCTCCAATTCCAGCTCATTTATCAACCCAAATGCTCCAGCAATGGTTGCTGCACTTCCATGTTCCAAGGTCCACAAGCTCTTGAATGCTCTCCATAAAGCAGAAGTGTCCTTAGAGATGACTTAAATCTTCAGCCCACAGCCAGCTTTTAAGTCATCCCCAAAATCTTCCTATGAGGCTCTACATTACATCTTCATCGATGACACTTTCGTGAAACCATTTGGGACATTTAATTATGCTAAATGGTATGATATAAATACGTCTATGCTCAGATAATATCAGCTGATCGGTACTGGAAACTAAATGACTCATTTCTCTTGGGAGGAAAGGAAGTAAATAAGAAAATAGCTAACTAGTATTTCAATTTTGAGCACTAGTGAAGGGCAAGGATAAGACACTTATTGGAGGGAAAATAAGTCAGTGGATAACATCAAATGAGTAATTGGAGCGAAAATTAGTCAGTGGATAACATTAAATTTACTGCCCAACCATAACTGATTGAGGTACGTGCTGGTTCATTTTTCAGTGAGTTTAAAAATAATTTAAAAATCAGCCACAATAAATCAAGGTGCAGCACAGTGGCGCAGTGGTAGAGTTGCTGCCTCACAGTGCCAGAGACCCGGGTTCGACCCTGACTACAGGTGCTGTCTGGAAGGAGTTTGTACGTTCTCCCAGTGACCACGTGGATTTTCTCCAGGTGCTCAGGTTTCTTCCCACACTCCAAAGACGTACAGGTTTGTAGGTTAATAAGCGAGTTCGGTATTCTGACTGCGCATGCCCAGGTCATAGGTCACTGGAGATAAACATTCTCAGCAGCTGAACTACTGTCCCCCTCAGCCACGGTGTATGTGTTCCATTCTCACTTGGGCTGCCCTCCCGGGTTATGCAGGGTTATGATGCAGGGGCGAACCACGCACCCCTCTCCTGCATAACCCCAGGAGGCAGATTTGAGAGCGGAGTCTCACTACCATCCCCATCCCCTCCCGAGTATCCCATCCCTGTCTGGGGGCGGCCGGAGATGTCCGGGATGACCCTGGAAAACGGGACACCAGCCCGGAGCAGTGGCAGCCCCAGGCTTACAGCCAGCGCAGAGAAGAAGCGACAACTACAGCTCAACTCTGCTCCAATTTCCAAGGAGCCCGTACCCCGACGGGCCAGGGACCGTCAGCTGCACTTCTCTCCTTATCCAGTGGTTGTTGGTTAACCCCTCGGTGCCAGCAAAAGCTGAGCACCAGTCATCAACGGGGATACACACAAAATGCTGCAGTAACTCAGCGGATCAGGCAACATCTCAGGAGAAGGGTCACGACCCGAAACGTCACCTATTCCTTTTGTCCAAAGATACTGCCTGTCCCGCTGAGTTACTCCAGCACGTTGGGTCTACCTTTGGTGTAAACCAGCATCTGCAGTTCCTTCCTACAGAGCGACGCTTGTACGCGAGTAAAGGCGAGGCGGCAGGGAGAGGGGAACTTGATATCACTTCACTGCAGGTTCCGGACACCCCGTCTCCGCAAGAACTCCCTGGCGCGAGGACAATCCCTCCACCCCCCAGCCCCAGACTAGAGGGAGAGACTGGGGGACATTGCCCGCCTCTGCAACCAACGTGCAAACACATCTGTGAGCAAAACACAAACACGCACGTCTTTCACCCCCTTCCCCCACCGTCTCCCACTCGCATCTGCCCCCTCTCTCTCTCTCTCACTGTTACACCCCGCTCTCTGGCATCCCTGTACGCTTTTTTCCCCCCTTGAATGAACTATGACAAATCCCATAATTCCTTGCATTTTTCGGAATACTGAACTCGCTTATTGATTTCAATAAAATTGCCCCTGGTATATAGGATAGTGCTAGCATACTGGGTGATCACTGGTCGGCACGGACACGATGGGCCAATGGGCCCGTTTCCGCGCTTTATCTCTAAAGTCTTCCCTCAAAATAGGTGAACAGTCTTCATTTCCTTCCTTAAAGGGCATTAATGAACCTGAAGGTTTTTTTTGACAATGCAATATTTTGGATGTCATGCTTTTTGTTCAAGATTTATTAATCTTCTGAATTTAAGCTGCCCAGCTTATTCCAAATCAATATTCCAGGCCTTTGGTTGCTCGTCCAGTAGCAGAAACATTCTCCTATAGGTTTGACCTTTGCTGTGATGTCTCAAGGCATAGTAATCTCCTATGTACAAAAAAACTCAAGTCCAGGCAAGGTCTGAATGTACAAGGAACCACCTTCAAGAAAGGAATGCAAGTAACACCAGCTTAAAAATGTCAGTGTTTGTAAAAGTTGGAGTCAATATAAACAGAACAAAAAGCTGGAAGAACAGTATTATAAATGTATTACAGTATTATAGTAATGTAACCAGTATTATAAATTTTGAGTGGTGAGTCTGTGGAATTCTCTGCCTCAGAGGGCGGTTGAGGCAGGTTCTCTGGATGCTTTCAAGAGAGAGCTAGATAGGGCTCTTAAAAATAGCAGTCAGGAGATATGGGGAGAAGGCAGGAACGAGGTACTGATTGTGGATGATCAGCCATGCGGTGCAGGCTCGAAGGGCCGAATGGCCTACTCCTGCACCTATTGTCTATATTGAATGTTTAACCAAGAATGCAACCTTGATCACAGTGGAGCCAACTTTTTTTTTTTTTTAAACATGTATATACGAGCAGTATTTTAATGTTGGAATTGTATTTTATGAATTTGTGACAACCCTGATTTTGTTTCCCCCCCACCCCATCTTTAGACAAATTTGATGACAACGTTTCAAGGCTTTGTTAGTAATAATATTGTGATGGCCCTTTGCTTTTGTGCCTCTACTGATAATAATGTAAACAAGCGGCTTAGAAGGAAACTAATAAATATGACCCATGACTTGCACACACCCATCCTTCCCCCGCCCTCCAGTTGACCCTTACAACTTCCCCATAGCAATGTAGGTAAAATTATTAAATTAGAAACTGGGTAGAGGAAAGAGAAGAAAACAGAACCAAACACCACAAATGTTTAAGAAGGAACTGCAGATGCTGGAAAATCGAAGGTAAACAAAAATGCTGGAGAAACTCAGCAGGTAAGGCAGAATCTATGGAGCGAAGGAAATAGGCGACGTTTCGGGTTGGGACCATTCTTCAGACCAGTACTGAAGAAGGGTCTCGACCCGAAACGCCGCCTATTTCCTTCGCTTCATAGAGTTTCTCCAGCATTTTTGTCTACCACCAAACACCACATATAGTCAGTCATACAGCACGAAAACAAGCCATTCAGCCCAAATTGATCACGCCGACCAAGATGCCCATCTAGGCTAGTGCCACATCACTGAATTGTGCCTATATTCCTCGCCCATCCTCGTACCTGTTCAAATGTCTATAGTTTCTGCCTCAACTACCTCCGCTGGCAGATCATACCATACATCCACCACCCTCTGTATGGAAAAAGATGCCCCTCAGGTACCCATTACATTTTGCCCTTCTCACCATAAACCCATGTCCTCTGGTTCTTGCTACCCCTACCCTGCCATTCCCCCCCCCCCCCTCCAGATTTTATTCAACCCTATAAAATCATCCCTTAGCCTCCTGTGCACACCTGTATTGTCATTTTAATACGAAGTTATCTACACAGAAAAAGTTTTATATGAAAAATAAATTATCTTGATAATAAATCAAATTTAAGGGAGGACTAATCCATATTGCTACACTTTTTATTGGCTATGGAAAATTCAAGCAAATAGAAACCTCATCTACTTTAGTGAAAACCATCAAGAAGCATTCACATTACCAGAGAACACAGATGAAATGCAAAATGCTTACTGCACAAGAGAATTAGTTTAGCACAATATTAAACAGATTATAATTTCTGTAGAAAACAAACTACATTTTATATGTGGGTTTCCAAGCATGTGATGTGTAATTACATGATGTAGGATTCTCAGAATAAACGATCAATGTCTAATTAAGGAGATGTGAAGTGAACTTGAAATTGCTCAAATCACAATTTTTGTGTTTTTAATCTCACTTTCCACCCTTATCCTCAATGATGGGCTTTCAGACACTTCAAAGATAATTCCAGTTAATCCAGATTGATACCAAGCCAAGCTCGATGTACCGTTATTATATCCTAGCTGTCCTGTAGCCTGCAACAGGCTGATTTAATACATTGAAAGACAGAGCAAATTCATAAACTCCCCCACCTCCTCCTCACTCCTAGTGTCCTACCCCAGAATCTACAACAAATTAATTTTTGAGTGTGGGTGCAAGGAGAGAATTAGTTGGAAATCAATATATTTGGATCATAATTTGCTCATTCTTAATATCCAAGTAGGCTACAGGCAGGCACATGCATCAGGGTAGGCAAGGTAGGCACTACCTGCCTACCCCGACTAAAATTAAAAAATGGTAATTACTAAATATAATATAGTAAAGGCATGGGAGAATAATGCCTATCTATTGAATTTTCCATAGCCAATAAAAAGTGTAGCAATATGGATTAGTCCTCCCTTAAATTTGATTTATTATCAAGAGATCGATCTCTTAGATAGGCATAATTCTCCTTGCCTTTCATCCCGATTGAGGTTACTCGGCTGTGGGAATTTAAGGATTTGCGGGAAGCGGCTGACATGAGCGAAGTCGGCGAGCAGCAGGTGAAAGTTGCTGAGACGGAGAGCACTGCCAAAGGTGAGCGGGCCGGCAGAATGCGCTGAAGTGGCGGCCAGTTCTGCTGTCGGGTCCTGGCGGCCGCTCGCAGTTACCCGAGCTGCTTCTATCCCCGGCCACAATGTGGTGGCTCCGCGCCCGGAGCGCCGCAGCAGTGGTGAGTGAGTTACTGGCATTATCCCCGACCCCCTCCTTCTCAACGTTTCTGCCCTCCCCGCAACTTTACCTCTGGCACAGACTCTCCACACGTTGTGAAAGGAACTGTCCCCCCAATTGGTCCCTTGAACAAGTATTGTTATTCAATAAGATGACAACTGATTCAACTTTTCCCTGTGCTCCCGTTTTTCCCACCATCTCTCCACCTGCCATCACCCTTCACCCCCCCACCCATTCAGTAATTCAGAATAAAGGAGACTTGGAAGCCTTGGGCAAATTGAATTGTTACAGTCTTTATTTTAATTTTTTATTTTTACGGAAAGAACAATGCACGGTTTAAGTTTTTTTTTTTAAGGCGACTGACTGCCTACCCTGAGTAATTACTCACGGCACGTGCCTGGCTACAGGAGAGGTTGATTGGTCTGACAACATAAACACATCATCAATAAGATGAATTGGAGAACTGGATAAAAGTAAGTTACATGGGGATGTGAAGTTATATCCAGGTTAATTGATGATAGTCAGTATAGTACCTTCTAAAATAAACACGACTTTATACAAAGCAGAATTCAAAACATCAATGAAATATAACAGCCTGAAGAAGGGTCTCGACCCAAAACATCACCCATTACTTCTCTCCAGAGATGCTGCCTCACCCGCTGAGTTACACCAGCATTTTGTGTCTATTTTTGGTAGTTCCTCATTATTGCAGACGACATTTAGGGTCAGAACCCTTCTTTAAGACAGGCTTCCGACTCAAAACATTGCCTGTCCATTTCCCTCCACAGATGCTGCCTATTCCTCCATTATTTGCTCATAATTCCAGCATTGCATTGTATCTCCAATGAAATAATTGTTAGCTGTAAACAAACCTCGGTCTCTAAAGCCCAATATATCCAGTACCTTGCGGCTTAAGTGAATGAACATGCTTACAATATTACCGTGACCATATTCAGTCATATCAAGTGCTTCAGCACTCGATCAAACATTTAATCTGCTAATAAATCCACAATTATTTGTAACGAAAACGCTTCGATGTTCCCTTCATGAGTTGCTTTTAAATCAATAATGGGCATTGGATTGGGTAGGGAAGGTCAGAGATGAGTCACATAATTTACATAAACTGATATCAACAACAACTTTCATTTACATAGACTTTCAAAGCAGCAAAGCAACCCCAGGCATCCCTCAGAGTATTAATTATTCCAAAGCCAAGGAAACACAATAGATGGCCATAACCATGGACACAGTTGTTTAAGTGTCTTATAGGTAGAAAGGAAGATATTGAAGTTTAGCAAGTCTTGTCTTCCACGCCTGAGCAAGTGCATCAATTACCAAGCAACTAAAGCTGGGAATGATCAGGACAAATGTTTTGAAAGATTAAGGGAGAGGCACTTTGAGGCATGTAAAATCAAGACTGTGGAGATTTGAGAACAAAAATTAGATTTTTTGGTGACAATGGGTGAAAGAAGGTGCATTGTGCAAGCTTTGAATGATGTCAAGTTAACAGAAGGTAGAACAGACTCACCTAATGTGTGCTAAACTAGTCCAGTACAGAATTGACAAAGACATGGATGAGGCCTTCATTAGAGATAAGCTATATAGAGCCAACAATGGTAAATGTTATGGAGATGAAGATAGTTGTGTAGTAACAGGGTGGACATGTACATGGGTAGAACAGGTATATGGACCAAGCACGGGCAAGTGGAATTAACTTGGCTGGGGCATCTTGGTTGGCATGGACGATTTGGGCCAAAGGGTCTGTTTCCGTGCTACATGACTCTAGTAGGTCTGAAGACTTGAGGGAATAAGAATGATGACATAATGTATAAGGATTTATCTATCAACTAAAGAAGCACATTTCAATCAGGAATTAAATAAGAATTTAATTCAAGCAGAACTCCAAAGGATTGGAACAAAATAGGGAGAATCCTGACCAAAGAACAATGGTGCAGCAATAAAGTTGGCAAAACATGCTTGCAACAATGACCACAGCAGTGCCAAGAACAATTATCAATGGTAAAAATCAAAGTGCGAGAGGAACTTAGCAGGTTAGAAAGGATCCGTGAAGAGAATAGGCAAGCGACGTTTTGGGTCAGGACGCTTTGTCAGACTTGTGGAGTAGAGCGGAGAGAGCTGGTAGAGAGCGAGGAGAAAAGGCGGAACAAGGGCTGGTAAGTGATAGGTGGATCTGTAGAGGGGATTCCACTGTCATTTGATTGCTCCAGCCCCACGCCTTCCACACACTTTCCACCAGCTTTATTCCCTTTCCTCCATCTATCTGAAGAAGGGTCCCGACCCAAAATGTCATCTGTCCACTCCCTCCAGAATGAAGCTTGATGCCACCATCACAAAGCCTCTGTGGGGGAGGAACATAGGTCTTGGATCCCTCCCCTGCTGGACATTGAAGGGCTGAATCCAATGAAGACACCCATTAAATATGGGAAGAAACATCACCACAGTGGCCACATGAGTGGCTATGGTGCTTTGTAAAAATAAGAGGTAATAATAGGTACTAGTGGCAGCATAATGGCACAGCTGGAGAGCCGCTGCCTCACAAGACAGACAGTGAGCAGCATGTGGCCTAACAGTAGAGTTGCAGCCTGAATGCACCAAAGATCCGGGTTCGATCCTGACCATGGGCACTGTCTGTACAGAGTTTATAACTCTCCACAGCATTTCTGGGAGCGCTGGTTCCCTCCCACACCCCAAAGACGTACAGGTTTGTAGGCTAATTGACTTTCCCACCATCAAAGGGATTTACAAGAGTCACTGCCTCAAAAAGGCAGCCAGCATCGACAGAGAGGTTAATTGGCTTCAGCAAGTTGTCAATTGTCCCCAGTGAGTGTAGGTTAGTTTACAGGGCGATCGCTGGTAGGTGCAGACTCACCGAAAGGTCTGTTTCCGCGCTGTATCCCCAAAGTCCAAAGACGCAGATCTAATCCTGACCTCAAGTACCAGCCATGTGGCGTTCATACATTCTCCCTGTGATCACGTGGGTTTCCTTCAGTTTCCTCCCACATCATGCAGGTTTGAGGGTAAACTGGCCTCTGTAAAATGCCCCTAGTGTGTAGGGAGTGGATGTGAAAGTAGAATAACATAGAACTAGTGTGAAAGCGTGATCGGTGGTCAGCATGGACTCAGTGGGCTGAAGAGCCTATTTCAATGCTGTGTCTTTCAATCAATCAATAGGCATAACACCAGCAATATTGAATAATAGAATAAGATTGCTTTGGATTTTGATTTTGCATAATTCTTTTACATTTATATATTTTATCGTGAAAAAATGTTTATGTAGGTAGGAAGATTTTCTGTGAAAAGATGCTGCATGACCTATCATTCCAGCATCTGCACTTCCTTGTGTCTCTATTATCAATAAACACACTGAGCCATCCATGCCTCTCTAGAAAATGCACCTTCCTCTCCCCCCCCCCCCCCCCCCCCACATCTTATTCCTGTGCTCATGTCATAGGAGCAGAATTAGGCCCATCAAATCTACTCCACCATTTAATTATGGCTGACGTTGGTTTGCTGGAAGATCCACAGCAGCCTGGGGCTCGCCTGGAACGGGTACCGCTCACGAGCTAGAGCGTGGACTGGACTTTGAAAATGGTGCCAAAACAATTGCGCCTCTTGCATGCGGGATCAGTAGACTATTTCTGTACAATTTGCTAACCAGAGATGTGCTTAGGTATGGCAATACATTACTGGACTGTTTGTAAGAATAGAATGTGTGTGTGCACAAATGCACAGCGACGTGACGATAAAGCACATTATTACCACTCCTCGTCTACCTGTGACATCACTTTCAGGGAAATATGTTCCAGCACTCCTAGATCCCTCTACTCCACGACACTCCCTCTCCACCCGTGACTACATTCAGGAACAAAACACCTGCACTCCTGGATCCCTCTGCTCTCCAAAACTCCCAATCTACTTGTGATCCCACTTTCAGGGAACTATGCACCTGCATTCCTGGATCCCTCTGCTCAACAACACTGCCTAGAGCCCTACCATTCACTGTGTAGGTCCTGCCCCTGTTGGACTTTCCAAAATGCAACACATCACATTTCTCTGTATTAACTCCATCAACCATTTCACAGCCCACCTGGCCAACCGATCAAGATCCCGCTGCAATTTTTGACAACCATCTTCACTATCTGCAAAACCACCAACTTTAGTATCATCTGCAAACTTGACCCCACCCAAATCACACCAGCTTCTCGTTCTCACCTAGCAAACAGCTAACAAGGTTTCCTTTATCATCATCACTTTTTTGCATATAATTCATGAATTTGTTCTATAGCTCTCTCTCTCTACATCATCGTCTATATCTCTCGTTTCCCTTTCCCATGACTTTCAGTCTGAGGAAGGTTCTCGACCCAAAACAACATTTCTTCTCTCCATATATGCTGCCTGCCCTGCTGAGTTACTCCAGCTTTTTGTGTCCAACTTGCAAACAATGCCTTGTAGACTCTCATCCAAACCATTGATATAGATGACAAACAGTAACATCGTTTGGGCCACCTAATACATTGGATAGGAAGGAACTGCAGAAATGCTGGTTTAAACTGAAGATAAGACACAAAATGCTGGAGTAACTCAGCGGGACAGGCACCATCTCTGGAGAGAAGTAATGGGTGATGTTTCGGGTGGAGACCCTTCTTCCGACCCCGAGAAGGTCTGAAGAAGTGTCTCAACCCGAAACGTCACCCATTCCTTCTCTCCAGAGATGCTGCCCGTCATGCTGAGTTACTCCAGCATTTTGTGTCTATCTTCTCTTAGTACATTTCCTCTGTATTGTATTAAAATTAAATGGCCAAGATGCAATTTTACACCCCCTGGCTGCAGTGAATCAGAGTCCATTTGGCCCATCCGGAGGCTGCAGTGCATCGCTCGATCAGCCAAGAAGGTTAATAGACAATAGGTGCAGGAGTAGGCCATTCGGCCCTTCGAGCCAGCACCGCCATTCAATGTGATCATGGCTGATCATCCACAATCAGTACCCCGTTCCTGCCTTCTCCCCATATCCCCAGACTCCGCTCTCTTTAAGAGCCCTATCGAGCTCTCTCTTGAGAAAGAACTGGCCTCCACCACCCTCTGAGGCAGAGAATTCCACAGACTCACAACTCTGTGTGAAAAAGTGTTTCCTCATCTCTGTTCTAAATGGCTTACCCCTTATTCTTGAACTGTAGCCCCTGGTTCTGGACTCCCCCAACATCGGGAACACGTTTCCTGCCTCTAGCGTGTCCAAACCCTTAATAATCTTATATGTTTCAATACGATCCCCTCTTATCCTTCTAAACTCCAGAGTGTACAAGCCCAGCTGCTCCATTCGAAGTTGTTGGCCTCAACCTTCCCATCGACAAACTGTACATTGCAAGAGCCAGGAAGCGAGCAGGTAAGATCCCTCTCACTCTGACGACAAACTCTTTGAAGCACTTCCCTCTTGGTGAATAAAAATGTATTCAATACACGTGGATCTCACACACACCGGGAGCCTGCCAGCGCCTTCCTCGCCTCCTGCTCTCCCCCCTCAGTGGAACCAGGAGCTCAACCCCGGGTCAGGGGGGGTTGAAAATTGGGCGCAAACACCGGCCGGCCGGTCGGGCAGCACGCATGCGCGCCGGGGCATTAGGGGGCGGGTGAGGGCAATGGAACCCGGGCTCGGGGAGAGATGACCGTTTGGTTTGAACTGCGTGAGGGTGAGCGCGCCCGCCACCCGCGCGGATCCACGTGACCCACCCTCCAAATATGGAGGCGCTCGACGTCACCGACCCGCCATATACGGAGGTGCTCGACGTCACTTAACTCCATATATGGAAGGGCGGGCGCGCGGCCGTCCAAATATGGAAGCGGGTGAAGCGCGTGCGCGGCACAGAGAGGGGAGGGAGGGGGTGAAGCGCGCGCGCGCGCGGGTGTAGTCGGGCGGCAGCAGCTGCAGCGGCGGCACTCACCGAGACACAAGGGCTGGAGGTGGTGCTTGGCGTCGGCGACCGCTGCACCGTCACCAAAGCCATCTAGAGAGCCCCGGACGCGGTCAGTCGCATCCTCGTCAGCAGTTCTCCGTGAATGTAAACTCTGTTTTTGAAGTGTGTTCCGCGGATCCCTCTCGCGGCGGTTCAAGTGGGAGTGAAGGCGACCAGCTGCAGCTACTACCCTCGGGCTGGGCTCCGCGCCGCACCCGCGCTCCAACGCGACTGACTCGCCGTCCGCCCCAACCCGGCGTTTCTAGCCCCGGGCGGCGCCACTGCGCACGCGCGGCGCGCCACCCTCGCCTTGTCAACAAACCTTTAACTCTTTGCAATCTTCACCTAACTCAACACAAGAGTGGTTTATGTCCCAGACAGAACAATGAAATTCTTACTTGCAGCACGTGTCAACAAACCATTGACTCTTTGCGATCTTCACTCTGCAACACTCCACAAGTAACTCAAGCCAAGAGTTTTATGTCCCAGACTGAACAATTAAATTCTCACTTGCAACCTCAAGATTCAAGTGTGTTTATTGTCATGTGTCCCTGATAGGACAATGAAATTCTTGCTTTGCTTCAGCACAACAGAACATAGTAGGCATGAATACAGAACAGATTAGCGTGTCCATATACCATTATATAAATATAAACACACATGAATAAATAAACTGATAAAGTGCAAATAAACAGATAATGGGCTATTAATGTTCAGAGTTTTGTCCGAGCCAAGTTTAATCGCCTGATGTCTGTGGGGAAGTAGATATTCCTGAACCTGGTCGTTGCAGTCTTCAGGCTCCAGTACCTTCTACCTGAAGGTAGCGGGGAGATGAGTGTGTGGCCAGGATGGTGTGGGTCCTTGATGATGCTGCCAACCTTTGAGGCAGCGACTGGATCCCCTAGATGGAAGGGAGGTCAGAGCCGATGATGGACTGGCAGTGTTTACTACTTTTTGTCGTCTTTTCCGTTCCAGGGCGCTCAAGTTGCCAAAACAAGCCACGATGCAACCGGTCAGCATGCTCTCTACCGTGCACCTGTAGAAGTTAGAGAGAGTCCTCCTTGACAAACCGACTCTTCGTAATCTTCTCAGGAAGTAGAGGCGCTGATGTGCTTTCTTAATAATTGCATCAGTGCTCTCGGACCAGGAAAGATCTTCAGAGATATGCACGCCCAGGAATTTGTAGCTCTTGACCCTTTCAACCATTGATTCGTTGATATAAACGGGACTATGGGTCCCCATCCTATTCCTTCCAGAGTCCACAATCAGTTCCTTGTATGCTGGTGTTGAGGGCCAGGTTATTGTGCTAGCACCATATGGACAGTCGCTCGATCTCTCTTCTATACTCGGACTCATCCCCATCAGTGATACGTCCCACAACAATGGTGTCGTCAGCGAACTTGATGATGAAGTTCGCACTATGACCGGCTAAGCAGTCATGAGTATAGAATGAGTAGAGCAGGGGGCTGAGCACACAGCCTTGAGGTGCTCCCATGCTGATTGTTTTCGACGCTGACACATTTCCACCAATACGAACAGACTGTGGTCTGTGAATGAGGAAGTCGAGGATCCAATTGCAGAGGGATGCGCAGAGACACAGTTTTATGAGTTTGGTAACCAGCTTGGAGGGGATGATTGTATTAAATGCCGAGCTGTAATCAATGAATAACAGCCTGATTTGAGTTTTTGTTGTTCAAGTGGTCCAGAGCAGAGTGGAGAGCCAGCGAGATCGCATTCACCGTTGATCTGTTCTGGCGGTGAGCAAACTGCAATGGGTCCAGGTTTTTGTCGAGGTAGGAGTTGCGCCATGATCAACCTCTCAAAGCACATCATCACCACAGACGTTAGTGCCACTGGTCAATAGTCATTGAGGCACGTCACCTTACACTTCTTGGGCACCGGTATAATTGATGCCCTTTTAAATCAGGTGGGAACCACAAACCTCAGAAGTGAGAGGTTGAAAATGTCTAAAAGCTCCAGCCAGTTGGTCCTTGTCAACAAACCATTAACTCTTTGCAATCTTCACTCTGCCACTTAGAAGCTGTCGGGACAGAAGAGGTGTTTACACTGGGCGGCGGACTGGCTTGTGATGCGAATAGGGCTGTTGAGCCAAAACCAAAAAGGCCTAAGGCAGGCAACGCCATTGTAGTGGGAGACTCCATTGTGAGAGGTATGGACAGGGGTTTCTGCGGCAACAGACGGGATGCGAGGATGGTGTGCTGCCTTCCTGGTGCCAGGATCCAGGATGTCACGGACAGAGTGCAGAAAATCCTCAAGGGCGAAGGTGAACATCCGTAAGTGGTAGTGCATGTCGGCACAAACGATGTCAGAAAGAAGGGGATGAATATTCTGCAGCCTGACTTTAGAGAGCTCGGAAAAATGCTGAAAAGCAGGACCTCCAGGGTTGTTATCTCCGGTTTGCTTCCAGTTCCTCGTGCTGGCGAGAGTAGGAACAGGGAGATACGGGACCTGAACGTGTGGCTGAGGAACTGGTGCACGGGGCAGGGATTTAGATTCTTAGATCACTGGGATCTGTTTTGGGGTAAGGGGGAACTGTACAAAAGGGACAGATTGCATCTTAACAGGTGTGGGACCAGCATTCTGGCAGGCAGGTTTGCCACTGCTACACGGGTGGTTTTAAACTGAATAAGGGGGGTGGGGTGTCGAATGGGCTAGTGGAGGATGGAGTTAAAGGGAAAGGGTTTCTTAAATGTGTGAGCGTAGAGACAGAGGGGTGTAAAATGAGGGTAGAATCAATAGGTAGCAAGGTGAAAAGTAAAAGTGGCAGGCCGGAAAATCCAGGGCAAAAATCAAAAAGGGCCACTTTTCAACAAAATTGTATAAGGGGTAAGAGTGTTGTAAAAACAAGCCTGAAGGCTTTGTGTCTCAATGCAAGGAGCATTCATAATAAGGTGGATGAGTTGAATGTGCAGATAGCTATTAATGACTATGATATAGTTGGGATCACAGAGACATGGCTCCAGGGTGACCAAGGCTGGGAGCTGAACATCCAGGGATATTCAATATTCAGGAGGGATAGAGAGAAAGGGAAAGGAGGTGGGGTAGCGTTGCTGATTAGAGAGGAGATTAACGCAATGGAAAGGAAGGACATTAGTTTGCAGGATGTGGAATCGGTATGGGTAGAGCTGCGAAACACTAAGGGGCAGAAAACGCTGGTGGGTGTTGTGTACAGGCCACCTAACAGTAGTAGTGAAGTTAGAGATGGTATCAAACAGGAAATTAGAAATGCGTGCGACAAAGGCAAAACCGTTATAATGGGTGACTTCAATCTACATATAGATTGGGTGAATCAAATTGGCAGGGGTGCTGAGGAAGAGGATTTTTTGGAATGTATGCGGGATAGTTATCTAAATCAACATGTAGAGGAACCAACGAGAGAGCAGGCTATTTTAGACTGGGTATTGAGTAATGAGGAAGGGTTAGTTAGCAGTCTTGTTGTACGTGCCCCCTTGGGCAAGAGTGACCATAATATGGTTGAGTTCTTCATTAGGATGGAGAGTGACATTGTTAATTCAGAAACAATGGTTCTGAACTTAAAGAAAGGTAACTTTGAGGGTATGAGACGTGAATTGGCCAAGATTGACTGGCAATTAATTCTAAAAGGGTTGACGGTGGATATGCAATGGAAGACATTTAAAGACTGCATGGATGAACTACAAAAATTGTTCATCCCAGTTTGGCAAAAGAATAAATCAGGGAAGGTAGTACATCCGTGGATAACAAGGGAAATCAGGGATAGTGTCAAAGCGATGGATGATGCGTACAAATTAGCCAGAAAAAGCAGCATACCGGAGGACTGGGAGAAATTCAGAGACCAGCAGAGGACAAAGGGCTTAATTAGGAAAGGAAAAATAGATTATGAAAGAAAACTGGCAGGGTTTGTTGACTGGTTTTTATAGATATGTGAAAAGAAAGAGATTAGTTAAAACAAATGTAGGTCCCTTGCAGTCAGAAACAGGCGAGTTGATCATGGGGAACAAGGATATGGCGGACCAATTGAATAACTACTTTGGTTCCGTCTTCACTAAGGAAGACATAAATAATCTGCCGGAAATAGCAGGGGACCGCGGGTCAAAGGAGTTGGAGGAATTGAGTGAAATCCAGGTTAGCCGGGAAGTGGTGTTGGGTAAATGGAATGGATTAAAGGCCGATAAATCCCCAGGGCCAGATAGGCTGCATCCCAGAGTACTTAAGGAAGTAGCTCCAGCAATAGTGGATGCATTAGTAATAATCTTTCAAAGCTCTTTAGATTCTGGAGTAGTTCCTGAGGATTGGCGGGTAGCAAACGTAACCCCACTTTTTAAGAAGGGAGGGAGAGAGAAAATGGGGAATTACAGACCAGTTAGTCTAACATCGGTAGTGGGGAAACTGCTAGAGTCAGTTATTAAAGATGGGATAGCAGCACATTTGGAAAGTGGTGAAATCATTGGACAAAGTCAGCATGGATTTACAAAAGGTAAATCATGTCTGACGAATCTTATAGAATTTTTCGAGGATGTAACTAGTAGCGTGGATAGGGGAGAACCAGTGGATGTGGTGTATCTGGACTTCCAGAAGGCTTTCGACAAGGTCCCACATAAGAGATTAGTTTACAAACTTAAAGCACACGGCATTGGGGGTTCAGTATTGATGTGGATAGAGGACTGGCTGGCAAACAGGAAGCAAAGAGTAGGAGTAGGGTCCTTTTCACAATGGCAGGCAGTGACTAGTGCGGTACCGCAAGGCTCAGTGCTGGGACCCCAGCTATTTACAATATATATTAATGATCTGGATGAGGGAATTGAAGGCAATATCTCCAAGTTTGCGGATGACACTAAGCTGGGGGGCAGTGTTAGCTGTGAGGAGGATGCTAGGAGACTGCAAGGTGACTTGGATAGGCTGGGTGAGTGGGCAAATGTTTGGCAGATGCAGTATAATGTGGATAAATGTGAGGTTATCCATTTTGGTGGCAAAAACAGGAAAGCAGACTATTATCTAAATGGTGGCCGACTAGGAAAAGGGGAGATGCAGCGAGACCTGGGTGTCATGGTACACCAGTCATTGAAAGTGGGCATGCAGGTGCAGCAGGCAGTGAAGAAAGCGAATGGTATGTTAGCTTTCATAGCAAAAGGATTTGAGTATAGGAGCAGGGAGGTTCTACTGCAGTTGTACAGGGTCTTGGTGAGACCACACCTGGAGTATTGCGTACAGTTTTGGTCTCCAAATCTGAGGAAGGACATTATTGCCATAGAGGGAGTGCAGAGAAGGTTCACCAGACTGATTCCTGGGATGTCAGGACTGTCTTATGAAGAAAGACTGGATAGACTTGGTTTATACTCTCTAGAATTTAGGAGATTGAGAGGGGATCTTATAGAAACTTACAAAATTCTTAAGGGGTTGGACAGGCTAGATGCAGGAAGATTGCTCCCGATGTTGGGGAAGTCCAGGACAAGGGGTCACAGCTTAAGGATAAGGGGGAAATCCTTTAAAACCGAGATGAGAAGAACTTTTTTCACACAGAGAGTGGTGAATCTCTGGAACTCCCTGCCACAGAGGGTAGTCGAGGCCAGTTCATTGGCTATATTTAAGAGGGAGTTAGATGTGGCCCTTGTGGCTAAGGGGATCAGAGGGTATGGAGAGAAGGCAGGTACGGGATACTGAGTTGGATGATCAGCCATGATCATATTGAATGGCGGTGCAGGCTCGAAGGGCCGAATGGCCTACTCCTGCACCTAATTTCTATGTTTCTATGTCTATATAACTAACTCAAGTGTAACCAACTCAAGACCAGAGTCTAGTCAAGAGTGGCTATGTCCCAGATAGAACAATGAAACTCTTACTTGCAACAGCACCCTTGTCAACAAACCATTACTTGCAGCTGATCACTCGCCTTGTCAACAGACCTTGAACTCTTTGCAATCTTCACTCTTCAACATTCCATGACTAACTCAAGACAAGAGTCAAGTGTATTTTATTGTCATGTGTCCCAGATAAAACAAAGAATTTCTCACTTGCAGCAGCCCAACAGAATGTGTAAACATAGTATACTGTAATCAATTTTATAAACAAGAAAATTCAGTGTGTGTATATATATACACATAAACATACATGCAAGAAGATAGACATAAAATGCTGGAGTAACTCAGTGGCAGCATCTCGCTGAGTTACTCCTGCATTTTGTGTCTATCTTTGGTGTAAACCAGCACCTGCAGTTCCATCCGGTAAACATAGTGCTCTGTAAACAATATAATAAATAAGAAAAAAAAGTTTAATGTGTGTGTGTATATATATATACACACAAATACACACATATGCATACATACTTTCCTTGTCTCCAGAGAGCTTTTGGTTTAATCCAGCATCTGCAGTTCTTTTATTTATATATATATATATACACATATATACATATATACATATATACATATACACATATACATACACACATATATATATATATATACATATATATACATACATATACATATGTGTATATACACGTACGCGCGCACGCACGCACACACACAAAACAGCAAAATCAATGCCCCAAATTCTATGTAGTTTAGAGCTTATTTGGAGGTTGTGTTTAATAGCCTGATGGCTATAGGGAAGAAACTGTTCCTCAATCTGGATGTTACAGTTTTCAGGCTCCTGTACCTTCTTCCCGATGGCAGGGTTGAGATGAGTGTGTGGCCAGGGTATGGGTACAGGTCTCTGATGATGCTGGCTGCCTTTTTGAGGCAGAGACTCCTGTAAATCCCTTAGATGGTGGGGAAGGTAGACAAAAATGCTGGAGAAACTCAGCGGGCGAGGCAGCATCTATGGAGCGAAGGAATAGGTGACGTTTCGGGTCGAGACCCTTCTTCAGACTGATGTAGGGGGTAGGGGGGGGGGGGGGGAGTCAGGAAGAAGAAAGGAAGAGGCGGAGACAGTGTAGGAGAGCTGGGAAGGAGGGAGAAAGCAAGGACTATCTGAAATTGGAGAAGTCAATGTTCATACCGCTGGGGTGTAAACTACCCAAGCGAAATATGAGCTGCTGCTCCTCCAATTTGCGGTGGGACTCACTCTGGCCATGGAGGAGGCCCAGGACAGAAAAGTCGGATTCGGAATGGGAGGGGGAGCCCGTGATGGACTGGTCACTTTTTGTAGTCTTCACTGCTGGGCATTCAAGTTGCTGAACCAGGCTGTGATGCAACCAGTCAACATGCTCTCTATTGTACACGTGTAGAACACAATCACACACACTCAAATGTGCCGTGCCATTACTGCAATAACCCAAATGGAAAAATAAAATCACATCCCTGCAAAAAGAAACCTTGTCTTGTGAATGGTGGCAATGCTTCAAATCACATTTGCACATTTTTAAAACACGCAATAAATATTTGTTTTGTGTTCAACATCAAATATCAAATCGTGGCACTGCCTTTGCAATATATTTTGAAGAGTTTATTTTTTTTTAAACTATATATATATATATATATATATATATATCAAGTTGTGGCAATTCTTTAGCAATATATTATGAAGACTTTAAAAAAAAAAACTATTTAAAAAATATATTCCAATAACTTTGCCACAATTTGATATTTGGAGCTGAGCACAAAAACATTATTGAATGATTTAAAAATGTGTAAATGTTATTATTAAATTATTCCACAACGTTTAAAATATATTTGAAATATATTAAAAAAATAATTTAATGTATTTGCAATATATTTTGAAAATGTAAAATATAATTTGAAAGTTTAAAAATATTTGCAATTTTGAAGTTTAAATAAATTTGTAATATACTTTGAAAATACATTAATATATTTGCAATATATTTTGAACATTTTAATTATAATTTGAAAAGTTTAAAAATATTTGCCATTTTGGTGATATATTTTGAAAAGACTAGCATATTTTGCAAATTTAAAATATATTTTGAATAGTTAAAAAAACATTTACAATATATTTTGAAAAGAGTTAAAACTATATATATATATATATAGTTTTAACTCTTTTCAAAATATATTGTAAATGTTTTTTTAACTATTCAAAATATATTTTAAATTTGCAAAATATGCTAGTCTTTTCAAAATATATATATATAGTTTTAACTCTTTTCAAAATATGCTAGTCTTTTCAAAATATATATATATAGTTTTAACTCTTTTCAAAATATATTGTAAATGTTTTTTTAACTATTCAAAATATATTTTAAATTTGCAAAATATGCTAGTCTTTTCAAAATATATCACCAAAATGGCAAATATTTTTAAACTTTTCAAATTATAATTAAAATGTTCAAAATATATTGCAAATATATTAATGTATTTTCAAAGTATATTACAAATATTTAAACTTCAAAATTGCAAATATTTTTAAACTTTCAAATTATATTTTACATTTTCAAAATATATTGCAAATACATTAAATTATTTTTTTTAATATATTTCAAATATATTTTAAACGTTGTGGAATAATTTAATAATAACATTTACACAATTAAAAATCATTCAATAATATTTTTGTGCTCAGGTCCAAATATCAAATTGTGGCAAAGTTATTGGAATATATTTTTTAAATAGTTTTTTTTTTTAAGTCTTCATAATATATTGCTAAAGAATTGCCACAACTTGATATTTAGCGCCGAGCACAAAGAAAATACTAATTGGATGTTTTAAAATATATGAACATAACTATTGTTCAAATGCATTATTAAATTCTTGCACATACAATTGATTGTAATTGGTGCTATGCTGTAGGCATTATAATTAATGTAGCATCCATGGACTAGTTTAATTTAGAGGTACAGCATGGATTCAGCTCACTGAGTCCATGCTGACCATCGATCACCTGTTCACACTAGTTCTATGTTATCCCACTTTCACATGCACTCCCTATATGCTAGGGGCAATTTACAAAGGCCAATTAACCTAGAAACCCCGCACATCTTTACGATGTGGGAGGAAATCAAAGCACCTGGAGAACAGACATCACTCAAGATTAGGATCGAACCGGGTCTCTGGTGCTGTGAGGCAGCAGGTCTACCCGCTGCGCCACCATGCCACACATCAAGTTAGGATAAAATGAAAAATCAGCTGAGGTTTCTGATGTTGATACAACTTCCTGTTGGAAAATAACATTGGTTGAAGATTGGTGTGGATTCAAACCTGAGGTTAAATAATTCGCTGAAGCTCACACACATAAATAACCACAGTGCCAAAAAAATAGACAGGTTATCAGGTGAAACTAGAATCTCAGCATCTATATTGGTGAACTATACCAAGATATTGCAGATGGTTCTTTGCTTCATCAACAAAGCAAAACCAATCTCAAGGTAAGGTGAAATAGTGAAGGCTATGTGAATTTAATGGTAACTAATGTTCTTGTTTGGTAAAGTTTCTGGAAAGGGACTTCTTTAAACTTTGCTTGAAATTGACGGTATCATCTGTTAAAGATGAAAAAAAGTAGCAGCAAGCAAAGAATGAAAGGAATAAAGAAGGACAGTAGTAACAGTGTATACACTACTCTGGTTTATAAACAAGCAACGTTTACAGAATTTAAAAAAAGAGTTGGGTGATTGTAAATCATTCTCAAAATATCAAAAAAAAATTTTTATATAGCAACTCATCAAGTTCTAAGAATGTCACAAACCACTTAACCATTCAATAAATCATTTAAGTGCTTTTGTTGTTATGTAGCAGACCCAGTGGCGAATGTTAACATCAGCCCCATAATGACCAAATGAGATGACTGACTAGTTATATTGTTTTTGGTGCTATTAGTTGAGAGAGGAATTTTGGCGTAGACACAGAGAACTCCCTGTACTTTTATATGCATCACACAACAGTGATCTCACTTCAGAAGTAATTTAATGGCTGTCATGCAATGTGAAACATATTCAGATCATAAAAGGATCTGGGAGATCCAAGTTATTTTCTTAATTTTTCTTTACCTGAATAATTCTCCGAGTACTTTTAAAATAGCAAAAGGCAGGACTGAAGATTGGTTTTGGCAGGAATAACACAAAACGGCAAGCTTTCTCTCCAGCTTTCACTCCAGCTTTCTCTAAATACTCTTCAAAACTCCAAGAGTCAAGAGTGTTTCATTATCAGACACAAGGAACTGTAGATGCTGGAATCTTGCAGGGAACTGAGTGACTCAGCGGGTCAAGCAGCATCTCAGGGACACGAGTAACAATTTACAATTTTTGCCAAAGCTAATTAACCTACAAACCTGTATATCTTTGAAGTGTTTGAGGAAACTGGAGCACCCAAGGAAAACCCACGCGGTCACAAGGAGAACATACAGACCACCCGTGGACAAGATCGAAACCGGGTCTCTGGTGCTCTCAAGCAGCAACTGTACCGCTGCACCACCGTGCCGCCCAAATTCTTGGACCGGTTGCTCCATTTTCCCCAGAGCATCTATCCTTGACGAGGCTCGGATGAGAGTGCTTGTTTCTGGTGTCAGGTAGGAACGGGTGGAGCACAGCAACTTCTGCAGCAGCTGAGTGGCTCAGGCAGCATTGATGCTGGAGGTTTTGGGCTGGTGAGGATGCTGGCAATGTTATGCCAATGCTGCCAATGGAGTTTCTGCAGAGGTAGTCTTGCTGCTACCACTCCAGTGATTTGTAGGGCCTGCTGTAAATGTCCTTACCTTGAGCCTGCAAGAGGTCAGAGACCACAGCCGCTCCAAATACCATCATTTATGTGATGGATCTGAGGTCTTTAGGTTGGATAGGCTGTGGCTCTTCTCATTCAACATTCTCCTGCCTTCTCCCGATAACCCCCGACACCCTTACTAATCAGGAATCTGTCAATCCATTGACTTGGCCTCCACAGCCGTCTGTAGCAAAGAATTCGCGGCACGGTGGCGCAGTGGGAGAGCTGCTGCCTCGCAGCCCCAGAGATCCGGGTTCGATCCTGACTGTCGCTGCTTGTCAGTACGGAGTTTGGGTGTTCTCCCCGTGACATGCGTAGGTTTTCTCAGAGATCTTCGGTTTCCTCGCACACTCCGAAGACGTACAGGTTTGTAGGTTAATGGGCTTGGTATAAATGTAAAAATTGTCCCGAGTGTGTATAGGGTAGGGTTAATATGCGGGGATTGCTGGTCGGTGGGCCGAAGGGGCTATTTCTGCGCTGTATCTAAATTAAACCAAACTACCCTCTGACTAAAGATATTCTTCTTCATCTCCTTTCAAAAGGTAAGTCCTTTTATTCTGAGGCTATTGCCTCTGGTCCTAGACTCTCCCACGAATTGAAACATCCTCTCCACATTCACTCTATCCAGACCTTTCACTTGAGATTAGTTCAATTAACATGGAGCAGAAATCAACTTCTCTTTCCCGATATGTATGCCCAAAGGCATAATAGTATCCTTGCCAACTAGCTCTCATTGATTTTTACATATATCTGTGTGTGATTGTGTTTACGGGTCTGTTAAGCTGCAGCAAATAAGAATTTCATTGTTCTGTTGTCCATTAAACACTCTCAACTCTTGAAGATCAGGAATATCATTTTACATTATATCAAGTTGCAATTTTGTAAAATAAATAATGGTGATGATATCATTAACATTATAAATAGTTTAATTAAGGGTGGGGAATCTATGGAATTCATTGCCACAGAAGGCTGTGGAGGCCATCAATGGATATTTTTAAGATGGAGATTGATAGATTCTTGATTAGTACAGGTGTCGGGGTTATGGGGAGAAGGCAGGAGAATAGGGTTGAGAGGGAACGATAGTGTAACGGATATAGCTTGGACCCAATAGCAGCACAGAATCAGGCAGGTATAATTAGTACTGAACTTTATTACGATACTGTAACACAGAGTAGTAACACAGGAATGGGTACACTGTACTCACACAGAGGCTCAGGATTGAGCGAGGGTTCCGAAGAGGGGCAGGCAGGAGACGTAGTCGGGGTAGCGGAAGGTCCGGTCACCAGGAGATCCAACACACGATGCAAACAAACCAACGAGGGACAGACGAAAGGAGAGTCGAAGCCAGGCAGGAAGTCAAGAAGTCGCTGGAGAGTCTTGCATGAATGCTGAGAACAATCTGGCACTGTGTGAACGGTGAGGAGAGTCTATATACCGGGTTAATTGGTGATCAGAGGCAACTGAGTGCAACAGGTGAGGAGAGTTGGGCTGATGAGAGGGGAGTGGCAGGCAGGCAGGTGAGGAGAAGGAGGGACCTGTGGAAAAGTACTGGGAGGTGAAGTGGATGAGAATGAGGAGAGGGCAGACTGTGACAGATAGTTTAGTTTCGAGATACAGTGCAGAAACAGGCCCTTTGGCCCACCGAGTCTGCAGCGACCAGCGATCACCCCACACACTGGCATGATCCAACACACTAGGAACAATTTACAATTTTCACCAGGCCAATTAGACTACAAACCTGTACGTCTTTGGAGTGTGGGAGGAAACCAGAGCACCCGGAGAAAACCCACGCACTCACATTGAGAATGTGCAAACTCCGTAGAGACAGCACCCGTAGTCAGGATTGAACCGGGGTCTCTGGCTCTGTGAGGCAGCAACTCCATCGTGCAGCAGTGATAGATCAGCCATAATTGAATGGCGGAATAGACTTGATGGGCCAAATGGCCTAATTGTGCTCCTACAACTTATGAACATAAATAATTAGATTTTATTATAATTTTTAATTAAAACAACATGGGTTTTTTTAAGCAATTCTGTGATAGCAGTCCTGATTTTGAGGAGCCTCCACTGAAATGTTTTGTGGACAAATACCTTACTGCTTTCTTTGAGTTATTTTTATACCACACATATCTGATTGAATACTGTTTTCTTCTTCTTGCGTATGCCGTGCAGAGCCTAAAGTTGTAAGTCAACTTGTTCTATTTGATCTATTTGTTTGTGCATGTCGGGTTGATTGCATTAGTAGAAACAGGGTGGACCACGTGAAGGTTGCAATCTCCCACCCTAATGAATACTGTAAGTACTTTGTGTTATGATTCTGAGAACTCATATCCTAAAGGCACGTGCGTTCCAGATGATCCTTTGTCCTCAGCTGTCATAACTTCCCCTCCATTGTTAAAAATCTTGTCTGTCTTCCAGATATGAAATCTCTGACTCAGGCATTATCTTTCAGTGCCAGATGGTGACTGAAATAAGACACGTACCCTGGGAGTAGACGCATGAAAACTTGGAATAAATATTCATTAACGTTTGATCTTAACTTTCATTCACAATCTTCTTCCTGCGTATATGGCGTGCACCGCCTAAAGTTGTAGGACATCTTGTTTTATTTGATCGTGCATGCCAGGTTGATTGCATTCGTCGAAACAGGTTGCAATCTCCCACCCCATTCCCAATCAAAACAGACATACCCCTTGGACCATATCTCAAACCAGGCTTTCAGCAAGAGTGTTAGGAATGTTTAACAGTCATATGTACCAGGAATAGAACAATGACATTGTTAATCGTTGCGGTTCTACAGGCATACTAATGCAACAACACAACAAATAAATAAATAAACAATAATCAATAATATCATGAACTGGATCAGCAGTACTATGTAAGCAGACCATGAGAGTGCAAACTGAAGTACCTGGTGCAACATAAACAAAGTCCATAGCAGATCATAGTTGCCGATAGAGAATTGTGGTGAGGGTGGTGCAACTGGTTGTTGGGGAGAGGCTGTTCTTGAACCCTATCGACCTCATTAATAGATAGTGCTGAACTACTATCATTGGTGGCCCTCATTGGTGACCCTCGGACTATCCTTGATCGGACTTTGCGGGCTTTACCTTGCACTAAACGTTATTCCTTTATCATGTATCTGTACACTGTAAATGGATCAATTGTAATCGTGTATTGTCTTTCCGCTGACTGGATAGCACGCAACAAAGGCTTTTCACTGTACCTCGGTACACGTGACAATTAACTAAACTAAATTGATCACGACGGTCACAGTTCTCAGCCTCCTTTCTCTTCTCCTCAAGGGTAGCAGCATGATTGGAATGTATAAGAAGGGTCTCGACCCGAAACGTCACTCATTCCTTCTCTCCAGAGATGCTGCCTGTCCCACTGAGTTCCTCCAGCTTTTTGTGTCTACAGTATCTTTGATTGGAATGTGGTTTGGTTCTTTGATGATCCAGGCTGTCGTTTTGCGGAAGACCCTTCGATGGTGGTGAGGTCAGTACCCGTGATAACCTGGGCAATGTTCACCACTTTCTGCAGCCTCCTTAGTTCAAGTTACTGAGCCATGCTGGGATGCAACCAGTCAGTCTGCCCCTCTACCTGTAGAGGTTTGATGGAATATTTTTGCCCAATTTCCCCAATCTTCTGATCAAGTAGAGGCATTGATGGGTTTTCTTGGTGATTGCATCAATGTGCTGGGCCTCGGACAGATCTCCAGAGATGTGCAAGCCCAGGAACACGAGGCTGTTGACTCTGCCGTCCCATCAATTAAAACATTCATGGGCAGCCATGGTGGTGCAGCGGTAGAGTTCCTGCCTTACAGCGCATGATACGCCAGAGACCCAAGTTCGATCCCAACTACGGGTGCTGTCGGTACGGAGATTGTACGTTCTCCTCGTGACCGCGTAGGTTTTCTTCCACACTCCAAAGACGTACAGGCATGTAGGTTAATTGGCTTGGTGTATGTGGAAATTGTCCCCAGTGTGTGTAGGATAATGTTAATGTGTGGGGATCGCTGGTCAGTGCGGACTCGGTGGGCCGAAGGGCCTGTTTCCGCTCTGTATCTCTAAGCTAGACTAAACTAATGAGTCCTCGGCTTTGGCTTTCTGAAGGCAACAATAATCTCCTTGTGTAGGAAGGAACTGCAGATGCTGCTTTACACCTAAGATAGACACGAAAAGCTGGAGTAATTCAGCAGGTCAAGCAGCACCTCTGGAGAAAAGGAATGGGTGACGTTTCAGGTCACGACCGTTGGTCTTGCTAACATTGAGAATACGATTGTTATTCTGGCAACATTCAATCAGATCATCCATCTCCCTCCTGTATGCTGACTCATCATTACCTGTTATACATCCAACAACGGTGGTGTCGTCTGCCAATTTAAAATGACATTTCAGCTGTGAATGGCTGCACAGTCACGCTTACAGAATGAGAAGAGCAGGGAACTGCACACACAGCCTCCAAGTGCTCCTGAGTTGGTGGATAGAGGTCTGCTGATGAGGGAATCGAGGAACCAAATTCATTGGGTCGCGCAGAGACCGTTTCTCTGAGTTTGATGATACGTTTAGAGGGAAATATTTAACATTTTTGATCACGGTTTTTGTCCAGTTCATGCAGATGCAGCTTGGAAACAGGCCGTTCGGCCCACTGAGTCCATGCCAACCATCAATCACCCGTTCACACTAGTTCTATTATCCCACTTTCTAATCCACTCCCTACACATTAGGGGCAATTCACAGGGGGCCAATTAACCTACAAACCTGTACGTTTTTCGGATGTCGAAGGAAACCGGAGGAAACCCACGCGGTCATGGGGAGAACGTACAAATACCATACAGACAGCATCCAAAGTCAGGATCGAACCCGAGTCTCTGGTGTTATAAAGCAGCAACTCTACCGCCGTGCTGCACAAAATATATTTACACCCCAGCGGTATGAACATTGCCTTCTCTAATTTCAGGTAGTCCTTACTTCCTCCCCACCCTCACATCAATCTGAAGAAGGGTTTCGGCCCGAAACGTTGCCTATTTCCTTCGCTCCATATTTTGTCTACCTTTAATATTTTATATCATGGTTTTTGTCCAATTGATTCAGATTCACCTTAAAAACAGGCCCTTCGACCCACTGAGTCCATGCCAACCTGTTCACACTCTAGTTCTATGTTATCCCACTTTCTCATCCACTCCCTACACACGAGGGACAATTTACAGAGGGCCGATCAACGTACAAACCTGCTCATCTTTGGGACCCGGGAGGAACCCGGAGCACCCGGGGAAAACCCACGCGGTCAGGTGGAGAACGTGCAAACTCCACACAGACAGAAACCCGAGGTCGGGATCGAGGTCAGGTCTCTAGCGCTGAGGCAGCGGCTCTACCAACTGCGCCACTGTGCTGCCATTAATCCATAATCCATGGTAGACAAAAATGCTGGAGAAACTCAGTGGGTGAGGTAACATCATAGATACTGCCTCACCCGCTGAGTTTCTCCAGCATTTTTGTCGACCTTCGATTTTTCCAGCATCTGCAGTTCTTTCTTAAACACTCCATAATCCATGTTACTTTTACAACACTGTGATATACTGTAAATGGCTTTTATGAACACGAGTGTCACTCCTTGCACTTTTATTCATGAAAGACAAACCAAATAGCACCCTTGACCAAATGTTCACAAGTTCAGCAATTGAATGGGGCCAGATGCCTGACCTACCGGCTATTTCCAAAATTAACTGTTTTATATCAGATTTCCACCATTTGCAGTCGTTTGCTTTTGAATAAAGAATGATTTTAATACCTCTGACCTTTCTATGAAAACAACTAACTTGGTACATTTGAGCAATAACATTTCAAACTTTTCCACATCACGTGGATCGACATCTGCTGTGCTAATGAAACACAGGAGAAACATACAGTTGACGGTTATTAAGTACTTTATCAGATTTATTTTAAAAAGTTTATTAGGAAGGTGTATGATTGCCTTAAATATGAATGCAACGCTGAACAGGAAAGCACAGTTTATGGAACAATGTCAACAATATAGTTGCATTGCTGGCCAAAGACCAAGTCAGAACAGATTATTATAGATGCGAGTTACCAAGTTACCAAGAAAAACACAACCTGTTTACTCAGTGATCCATGGCAGCTCTGAGGATTGTTGTTAAGATTACATGGAAGCTGAGGTTTTGGGCTTGGAAACCAAACGCGATATCAGCCATGACTCAATGTTGACACTCACCTCTGAATGAAAATTATTGTGGGGTCAAGTTCACGACATACCAGCAAATAATCCAAGCTGGATTGATGCCCCAATAACCAAGGAAGCACCCTCTCAACCTGGACAGCACAGTGTCAGTGCCTCCGTTATCAATACAAATTGGGAAGATGTCGTATATTAGTTACAATTTACCTCTCACTTGCGTTACTGAGAAAATAAGCTAATCTGGACACTGTTATACTGCTGTTTGTGGGACCATGCTGTGAACAGATTTGCTGCCAGATTACAATATGATGCTGACGCCACTAGCTCTTTGAAGTCCTCCCCTCCATTCCCAGACACAAAAACAGCTTCTTCCTATTTTTAACATTTTTAAGTTATAATGTTATTTTTAATTGTCAGCGGCCCATTGTGTTTTTACCATATGTGAGCAAGGCACCGTCAAATTCCTGGCATGTGTATGTACTTGGCTAATATAGTCTGATGGTAAATTGATAAATGTTTTCAGTTGCAAATGCATTGGAGAAGACTAACTGACACTATGAAAGGCACAGCAAACGTGCACGTCCTTGTAGAGACATTCAGCACAGAAATAGGCCCTACAGCCCAACCAGCCAAGATGTTCCATCTAAGCTCATCCCAATTGTCCGCATTTGGCCCATATCCCTATCCCTCTTGTGGGAAAACAATAAACTTTGCAAACGTAAAGGCAAAAAAATGTCTACACTTCTCACACAGTGCAATTCCACTTTATTATTTATAGAAGACACAAGGAACTGAGATACTGGTTTACAAAAAAAACACAAAGTGCTGGAGAAATGTAACAGGTCAGGCAGGATATGTGGAGAACATGGATAGGTGACGTTTCAGATTGAAGAAGGGACCCGACCCAAAACATCACCCATCCATGTTCCCCAGAGATGCTGCCTGACCCGCTGAGTTACTCCAGCACTCTGTGAAACCTCACCTATCCATGTTCTCCAGAGATGCTGCCTGACCCGCTGAGTTACTCCAGCATTCTGTGAAACCTCACCTATCCATGTTCTCCAGAGATGCTGCCTGACCCGCTGAGTTACTCCAGCACTCTGTGAAACGTCACCTATCCATGTTCTCCAGAGATGCTGCCTGACTCACTGAGATTAAGAACAATGTTCTTAATCTGTATTTACACAGTAAACGACTAAAGTTCCTTTTGCTGATATCATCAGTAATGTAAATATAGGTGAAAGCAGTAAACCTACGAAAGGTACAGAAGTGTGAAAACGCACACCTCCAGTTTCAGGTACAGTTTCCTCCCAGCTGTTATCAGGCATCTGAATCATCCCATCATCAACCAGAGTGTGGTCCTGATCTCCCATCTACGTCATTGGAGCGCTTTGAAATGTTTTAAATTGGACTTTATCTTGCACTAAACATTATTCCTTTTATCCCTCATTTGTATACCGTGAACAGCTCGATTGTAATGACATATAATCTTTCCACTGACTGGATAGCACGCAACAAAAAAGCTTTTTAATGTACCTCAGCACAGGTGACAGTAAAATAAACTAAATTCTGGAATAAAGATGAAATTTGGTTAATATTCCATTCTAGATTTACACCACTGTAAAGATATAACTTGGTGAAGAAGTTTTGAATTGAACTTTGCTTTGCAATGAACTAGTAAAATTCTGTTGAAACGATATTGATCAGAAATATTGAACTAGTTTGTCTCTCCGTAGCTGCTGCCTGACTGAAGTATTTTCAGCATTTATTTCAATCGGTAAATCAGCGAGACAGGCATCATCTCTGGAGAGAAGGAATGGGTCGAGACCCAAATGTTTTTGTGTCTATCTTAGGTATAAACCTACACATTCCTTCCTACACATTTATTTTAATAAAATATGCTTCCTGGTTGTCTATATTTTGTTTAGTTCAGTTTAGTTTATTGTCACGTGTACCGAGCTACAGTTTTTTTGTTGTGTGCTAACCAGTCAGCAGAAAGACAATACATGATTGCAATGGATCAATTTACAGTGTATAGATACATGATAAGGGAATAACGTTTAGTGCAAGGTAAAGTCAGCAAAGTCTGATTAAGGATAGTCCAAGGGTCATCAAAGGGGTAGATAGTAGTTCAGCACTGTCTATTAATGAGGTAGATAGGGTTCAAGAACAGCCTCTCCAGAGCACTGCTCTCTGGTTGTGGTAGGATGGTTCAGTTCAGCCAGCCAGCCAACAACGTGGTGGTGGGGTTTAGCTGTTATCCCCACGCCCACCTTGGTAACAGGGTCTTGAGGGTCTGTGTTACCAGCTGTTGATGCAGAACTCACTCAACAAGTCATGCTTATGACACGCTGCGTGAGCGTAGGCTGGTACACCCGATATAGCGCACAGGTATAGAACCACACTGATGCTATCCCAAGCAAGGTCTTGGATATACTGTAAAGGGAAAGGAACCGTAGAGGTGTTTCGCCATTGCTAAGCAACACCTAGACCTAAACAACACATAAACCTAGACTGACTGGGGCAGCGACACGGTTCATGCTCGAGGGGCCGAGGTGGGTCGCGATGACTTCAGATAACGAGTCACAAACAGGTCACAGCTCCGCTCTATGATCTTTGGGTCAGACTTGCGACGCGGCGGAAGGAACGCCTTACACCTGTTCCAATTTTCTGACCAAGGTAAGAATCGCTTGGGGGTTCTCGCCACAGTCTGGCCGGTGGCACTGGTCCAATGCACATGTGTTCACCTCGACAATTCCCACTGAACGAGACCAGGACACGAGTTTCATTAGACCCCCCTCTCCCGTGAAGGCAATCTGCCCGGCCCGGGATTGGAGGGGTGAACGCCGTCACAGAGACAGGTACACAGCTTTGTGTGTGGTTAGATATGCTTCATCCAAAACTTGAACAATGTTATTGAAAACTTTATTTTAAAAGTGTTAGGCTGGACTCCACGTGTTGTGATTGATTTTTATAAGAAATTAATTCAATTTGCGTGAAATTAATTCGGGATGTATCGGAGAAGGGTCTCGACCCGAAACGTCACATATTCCTTCTCTCCAGAGATGCTGCCTGACCCGCTGAGTTACTTCAGCATTTTGTGTCTATCTTTGGGATGCATCATATGTTGGTTTGGGAACAGCTCTGCCCTAGACTGCATGAAATCGCAAGGAGCTGGAGATGTAGCCCAGTCCATCACACAGACCACACTCCCCACCATTGTAGATGTAGCCCAGTCCATCACACAGAACACACTCCCCACCATTGTAGATGTAGCCCAGTCCATCACACAGACCACACTCCCCACCATTGTAGATGTAGCCCAGTCCATCACACAGACCACACTCCCCACCATTGTAGATGTAGCCTAGTCCCACACAGACCACACTCCCCACCATTGTAGATGTGGCCCAGTCCATCACACAGACCACACTCCGCACCATTGTAGATGTAGCCCAGTCCATCACACAGACCACGCTCCCCACCATCGACTCCATCCACACTTCACGCTGCCTCAGGAAAGAAACCGACATCATCAAGTAACTTTTTGACCCCGCTTATTCCCTCTTCTTTCCAACAGCTCAACCTTTCTTCAGACTGAAGAAGGGTCTCGACCCGAAACGTCACCTATTCCTTCGCTGCATAGATGCTGCCTCACCTGCTGAGTTTCTCCAGCATTTCTGTCTACCTTCGATTTTTCCAGCAACTGCAGTCCCTTCTTAAACATTTTGGGTCGGGACCCTTCTTCAGTCTATCTATGTTCTCCAAAGATGCTGCCTGACCCGCTGAGTTACTCCAGGATTTTAAGTCTTTCTCCCACAGGCTAGGGTATAGGCCCCATCTTCCCACCTACATTGTTGTAGACATTGGACTTTTTCACTGGAAGTGTAACTCTACCAAACTGTGAAGCTGTATTCTGCACTCTGACATGCTTCTCTTTGCGTTACTAGTGAGTTATAAAGCAAGAAGATGGCTTTTGGGCCAACTTGGCCATGACAACCAAGATGCCCCATCTACTCTAGTGCTAACTGCCAGCATTTGGTCCATATCCATCTAAATTATCCTAACCATGTACATGTCCAAATGTCTTTTAAATGTTGTTTAAATATTTAACAGCCCCAACTACCCTCTATGGCATCTTATTCCATACACCCACCACCCTCTAATTCCCATTAAATCCTTCTCCTCTTGCCTTAAGCCGATGTCCTCTGGTTCTTGATTCCTCTACCCTGGGTAAAGGACTCCTTGCATTCACTGTATCTATACCCCTCATCATCTTATACACCTCTATAAGATCACCTCTCAGCCTCCTGCGCTCCAAAGAATAAAGTCCTAGCTTGCCCAACCTTTCCCTGTAGCTCAGGCCCCTCGAGTCCTGGCAACATCCTTGTCTATCTTCTCTGTCCTCTTCCCAGCTTAATAACATCCTTCCTATACCAGGGCGACAAAGACTAAACTCAATACTCCAAATGCGGTCTCACATAAGTCTTCCAAAACTGTGACATAACGCCACAATCTCTACACTCAGTACCCTGACTGACGAAGCCTGTTGTACCAAAGAGTCAGGTCGGGGGGAGTTCCCCCCGCCAGGGGTTCCATGTAATCCCGTGCTACCTGCTCCATGGTCGGATAGTCGGGGACTAAACCGTCTCCCCCACCTGGTTTTCCAGGTGAGGAGGGGGCTGTGGACCCCCAGCAGGACCAAAAACAAGACCCGTCAAAGGGCGGATGAGCTCCTGGTGAGCCAACGGCCATCCACACTTCAGTAGAAGTTGCGATCACTGTCGTACACGGCATTGTAAGGCACTGCGCACGTTGATAATAATAATAATAATAAATTTTATTTAATGGGCGCCTTTCAGACATCTCAAGGACACCTTACATAGTAATCGGAATAACATATAATCGGAATATAACAAGTAATAAAGACATCACAGAGACACAAATTAAAAACAGAATTCAATCCAAAAACAGAAAATCAAAAACACAGTGTGAAAAGAGAGCAGCGGCAGCCAAAGCGCGCCAGCGTCCACTCTCTCTTCACGGCAGCCATCTTGGACACAGACCTACAGGACTACAATTAGACAAAAAAATCATCCCCCCACAGTGGGTACCACTGTGGAGGAAGGCACAATGTCCAGTCCACACCCCATGATCACCCCAAAGTCAGGCCTATTGAGGCCACCGCAATTGCCTCTACGGAGGCCCGATGTCCCTGGCCGTTCTCACCGGGTGGTCTTGCCCCGGCGTCGGGAGAGTCCTTTCGGTGGCTGGGCCACCTGGAACGGCCGCTTCCTGGTTGGAGCCCGCGGCTGCCGAAGCCGACAAGGCCGCTCCGGTTTGGAGCTCCCACGTTGATGTTTGCAACCATGATGATGACCAAAAGCCATCTTGCTCGCCTACCTACCTGTGACGCCACTATGTACGTGTACTCCTTGATCTCCCGGCTCTACAACACTCCCCAGAGCCCTGCCATTCACTGTGTAGGTCCGGCCTTGGTTTAACTTCCCAAAATGAAACACCTCGTGCTTATCTGCATTAAACTCCATTGACCATTCCTCAGCCCAGCTGACCGAGGACCTGCTGTAATTTTTAATAATCACCTTCATTGTGTATGGTCACTTGCGTATGCCCTCGTGTATAGTTTGATCTGACGTGACTGGACAGCATGCAAGCAAAGCTTCTCACTGTATGTTCGGTACACATAACAATAATAAACCAATAATAATTGTGTAATTCAAATAAAAATAGAAAGAGAAATGTGGGTTTAGTGTAAATATATGATTGCCCGGTTATTGTATTACAGAACGTATTTGATGGTTTGTGATCCCAGGTGATAATTCAGATAGTCATACATCGTGCAAACAGGTTCTTCAGCCCAACCTGTCATGTTGACCAACATGTCCCATTTACACTAGTCCCGCCTGCCTGCGTTTGCCCAATATCCTTCTAAACCTGTCCTATCCATGCACCTGCACAAAGGTGTTTTAAGCATTGTGATAGTCCCTGCCTCAACTACCTCCTCTGGCAGCTCGTTCCATTCACCCACCGCCCTCTGTGTGAAAAACGTTTCCATTCATGTTCCTATTAAATCTTTCCCCCTTCACCGTAAAAAATTATTATATGGTACGAATGTTAAATTTCCATGACCTATTGCCTACTGCGGTTAATACCTGTGTTGACATTTTACAGTATTGTACTTTAGTGCGGCACGGTTGTGCAGCGGGTAGAGCTGCTGCCTCACAGCGCCAGGGACCCTGGTTCAATCCTGACCATGGGTGCTGTCTGTACGGAGTTTGTACGTTCTCCCTGTGACCTGCGTGGGTTTTCACAGGGTGCTCCGGTTTCCTCCCACACTCCAAAGACGCACAGGTTTGTAGGTTAAGTGTCTCAATACTCATGTCCGAAGAAGGGTCTCGACCCGAAACATCACCTATTCTTTCGCTCCATAGATGTTGCCTCACCCGCTGAGTTTCTCCAGCATTTTTGTCTACCGTAGGTTAATTGGCTTTGGTAAAATTGTCCCTAATGTGTCGGTTTGGGGATTACTAGTCGGAGTGGACTCGGTGGGCTGAAGGGCCTGTTTCCATGCTATATCACAAAACTAAACTGAAGTAAACTCACATGTGTAGGAAGAAGGGTCTTGACCCAAAACATCACCCATTCCTTCTCTCCAGAGATGCTGCCTGTCCCGCTGAGTTACTCCAGCTTTTTGTGCCTGTCTTGAAGTAAGCTCAACCCTGGGATTCCACGTTGCCATAACATACCAAAATCATGAGAGGAATAGATCGGGAAGACACAAAGAATCTCATGCCCAGAATAGGGGAATCAAGAACCAGAGGACATAGGTTCAAGGTGAAGGGGGATAGATTTAATAGGAATCTGAGGGTTAACTGTTCCACACGGTGGGCGGTGGGTGTATGGAACAAGCTGGCAGAGGAGGTAGTTGAGGCTGGGACTATCCCAACGTTTAAAGGGCCTGTCCCACTTGGCGATTTTTTTAAGCGACTGCCGGCATCATTGACTGACGTATCAGGTCACTGAAATATTCACGATGTGACTCGGCGTGATGACATATCGACGCGCGGCGTTTTTTCAAGTGTTGTAACATTTTTTTTGTCGCCGCTGGATTTTGGAATGTTCAAAATCTTTTGGCGACACTGATATGACGCCGGCAGTTGCCGAAAAAATCGGCAAGTGGGACAGGCCCTTTACGAAACAGTTAGACAGGTACATGGATAGGACAGGATTAGAGGGATATGGGCAGGTGGGACTAGTTAGTGTAGATGGGACATATTGGTCGTGGTGGGCATTGGGCCGAAGGGCCTGTTTCCACACACTATCACTCTACGATTCTACTCCAGGCCGACCTTCCTTCCTGCTTTGTTGAAGACTTAGCCGCATGATACTATAAATGGGATGTTTTTATTACGAGGGCCTTCACAATGCCAAAGCCAGCAACGATGACATTAAAAAGAAATAGAAAATGCTGGAGTAACTCAGCGGGACAGGCAGCATCTCTGGAGAGAAGGAATGGGTGACGTTTCGGGTCGAGAGTCTTCTTCAGATGCCATTAACCTGGAAAGAATGCAGAGAAGTGGTGCAGTTGGGCTGGCTGTAAGACTATCACTCTTACACCTGTGTGGTTTTTTTCTTCCAGCAAACCCATGGTTACAATCCTGAAAACTACAGAGATGAAGTGACCTGTGGACCTTAAACAAATGAAAATCAAAGAGTAGTAAAAGAAAATAATCCAGGAGCAGTTGTGAGAAAGCAGCGATGGATAAAGAGGAGGACCAGATGAAACTTGCCTCCGAGCCAAAAAGGCAAAGCATTACCATCATTTCAGAAGGTGAAGCGGACGATGGCAGCAAGCTTAGTGTTCACGCTATGTTTGGGAGAAGTGCTTCACTTGCACCGTCCTCAACAGACAATGATTCCCTCAGCTCGTTGCGCCTGGGGTCGGGGAGGAGTACCTCCCTGGTCCCGGGCATCATCGACCACGTGGAGGACAGTCAGGGTGCCGGAGCCAGTGATTCCGCTATCTCCCAGCTTGTAGCCGATGGTGTCAGTAGTAAATTGCAGCTGGAATCAAGGGACAGCGATTCCTCTGCTCTTGGCGTGAGCGAGAATGAGTCGTTCCAAGGGATTGACAACCGATTGCAGTTCCCGCTCCTGTCCAAGCGGAGCGCCTCCCTGGCGACCAGCTTCATCCGCCGCCCTGGGGCTGATGGCCCATCGGACACCTTGCTGGGCACAAAACGCAGCACCTCTCTCGTCCCTGGGATCATTGACCGGCTGAATGTGGACAACACCGTTGGCAATCTGCTCGTGCCGTCAGCGAGCTCCATTGGACATGCAAGGGCAGCAGATGCAACCAAGTTTCACAAATCCTGGACTGACTTCGGGGCACGCGAGGCCCAGAGCAGGGAGTCCAAGTTCAACAAGGAGGGACAAAGCTCTTTGTACAAGCCCACCGCAGATGAGGCCGAGCAAGATCCAAAAGATGGCCGTAATTTGAGGCAATCTGCAAAGAGACCCTTTCCTTCAGGAAGTCCGGCAGGATCTGCAGAAGATCGGCATAAAATTGGAGAGAGAAAGATTTCCATTTCAACCACTGGACCCAATGTTCAGAGCGTTGTGAGCATAGGTAGAAAGGGTTCCATAGACACCTCAGGGCATTCTTATGTTCACCGCATTGTCAAACCTCCAAGGGCTAGATCTTCCTTCAGTGTACACGACCCATCCGAACCGCTGAAATCCAAGCTGGAAGTGAAGAGGGCTTCTTTCCAGACCTCTCTCATTGAAGGCTTTGTCGTGAGAGACATGAACTTGGATGAACAAGAAGACGGAGCAAAGAACCTTTGGAAGCGAATGTTTGGGCGCAAGGTGGCCAGGCGAGTGTTGTTCCTCCAGGAGCAGAGGACCTTGTTCATGCAGAAGCACAAACGGGAGAAGGCAAACTTGGAGAAGAAGATCCCGATGGATCTGTTGACCAAGGAGTGGTTCGACGAGAACAAAACCACAGTGCAGACCCGCATTTACCTTCTGGAGAAGCTCTTGCCCACTCTCATCCTGGGTCTGGAGAATCTGCTGACGGAGGTTGAGAAGAAAAGCCTAAACGTCCTGGACAAAGCCCATCCTTACTTCAACCCCATCAATTTCCTGGCCCAGTTCCTAATGCGCCACAACCCCAAATACTACAACCTCCCAGAAGATGATGCATACATCATTGGCCTTCAATATGTTACCCAGGAACTGAAAAACTATGTGGCTGATATTAAAGACAACAGGCAGGATTTTCTTTTTCCCATTTATACTTTGTTCTAGTTTATTAATGTAGAACCGTGGTATTCCCCCTTGCATGGAGTTCATGGTAAATATGAATAGGTCCAGGAGTTGGCCATTCGGCCCTTCGAGCCAGCACCGCCATTCCATATGATCATGGCTGATCATCCAAAATCCGTACCCCGTTCCTGCTTTTCCCCCATATCCCGGCAGTGGACCTTCTGAAAGAGTGGACACGGGTGTTCACAGAAAATGGAGAGTATTTGTAACTTCAACTAAGAAGTAGAAACAAAGAACTGCAGACACAAAGTGCTGGAGTAACTCAGCGGATCAGGCAGCAGCTCTGGAGATAAAGGATGGGTGATGCAATGCAACCCGATGCATCACCCATCAGAGGTTATGAGGAGAAGGCATGAGAATGGGGTTAGGAGGGAGGGATAGATGGGCCGAATAGCCTAATTCTGCTCCTGTCACTTCTGACCATACGACCATCCTTTTTCTCCAGAGATGCTGCCTGACCCGTTGAGTTACTCCAGCACTTTGTGTCTACCTTCAGCTAAGAAGCTCCATGGATAGTGGACGGCACGGTGGCGCACCTGCCTTACAGCGCCAGAGACCCGGGTTCAATCCTGACCTCGGGTGCTGTCCGTGTGGAGTTTGCACCTTCTCCCTGTGACTGTGTGCGGTTCCAGTTTCCTCCCATATACCAAGTACGGGCGGGTTCGTAGGTTCATTGACGTCTGCAAATTATACCTCGTGTGTCGGGAGTGGATGAGAAAGTGGGATAACATAGAACTAGTGTGAACTGGTGATCGTTGGTCAGCATGAACTCGGTGGGCTGAAGGGCCTGGTTGCACACTGTATCTCTAAACTAATAAGGGAACACAGTTGCAAATACCTGGTTAACTATTTTATCCCAAAATGTTGGCTAACTAGTTCCACAGTTGGTTCTATAGTTCCCTCCTCTAGCTCACACCTTTCTCCAGCCAACTAGCAGCCTATCTGGGACCCTCCCCCTCCTTGCCTGAGGTTATCCATTGCCGGCTCCGATTTATCCTGTATTTTCTTCCCCACTCTTGGGGAGTTTTTATCCCCACTCTTCCTTCTACAATCAGTTCCGACCCCAAGCATCTATCCATGTTCTCCACAGATGCTGCCTGACCCACGGAGCTGAGGAAATAGGCAACGTTTCGGGCCGAAATCCTTCTGGAAATAGGCAACGTTTCGGGCCGAAACCCTTACGGGTTTCGTCCCGAACCGTTGCCTATTTCCTTCGCTCCACAGATGCTGCCTGACCCGCTGAGTTACTCCAGCACTCTGTGAAACGTCACCTATCCATGTTCTCCACAGATGCTGCCTGACCCGCTGAGTTACTCCAGCACTCTGTGAAACGTCACCTATCCATGTTCTCCACAGATGCTGCCTGACCCGCTGAGTTACTCCAGCACTCTGTGTCTATAAATGCATGTTCAAAAGTTTTGGAGCAGAATTAGGCCATTTCAGCCCATCAGGTCTACTCGGCCATTCAATCATGGCAGTCTTTCTCTCAGTCCGAACCCCATTCATCTGCCTTATGACAATAGACAATAGGTGCAGGAGTAGGCCATTCGGCCCTTCGAGCCAGCACCGCCATTCAATATGATCATGGCTGATCATCCCCAATCAGTACCCCGCTCCTGCCTTCTCCCCATATCCCCAGACACCGCTATCTTTAAGAGCCCTATCTAGCTCTCTCTTGAAAGCATCCAGAGAACCGGCCTGCATGCTTACTTTCATTGACTGATAGGCAGCATCTGTGGAGGCAATGGACAGACAAGTTTTAATGTCAGGAGCCTTCTTCCGACAACTGAAAAAGGATCCTGATCCACAACATCATCTGTCCATTGCCCCCACAGAAGCTGCCTGACCCACTGAGTTCCTCCAGCACTTTGTCTATTGCTGAAAATTCCAGCATCTGCAGTTCCTTTTGTCCAAAATTTGATAGTCTGTTCTCTTTGTAAAGAAACATGGAATATCTTAAGCCTTGTTGAATAAAATGTAACTAAGTCTTTAAAAGTGTACTAAAATATAATTATAGCTAAACAATGTTCTGGACTCTGGAAAAAAATCACACTTTAAATGTCTGGATTATCAATCTCTCAAAATAGCATTTCATTTAATTGTTGATAATATAAATATTTTTTAAACTTTATTCTCATGTGTTTGTTAAAATTTGTAGTTTGCTTTGATAAAGTCTCCACAAATAAAATTAATATTTTTTTCCTCTGGGGTTTGTTGAATATGATAATATTCTTCCTGCTGAGAGGGTCACCTATCTTTGGTCAGAGGGCGGTGAATCTGTGGAATTCTTTGCCACTGAAGGCTGTTGTGATCTTGTGGGTTTCCTCTGGGTGCTCCAGGTTTCCTTCCACATTCCAAAGACGTGCGGGTTTGTTGGTTAATTCCACTGTGCCAATTGGTGCATGTGATAATAAATGTAACTTGAACTTGAACTAATAGAAACATAGAAATTAGGTGCAGGAGTAGGCCATTCGGGCCTTCGAGCCTGCACCGCCATTCAATATGATCATGGCTGATCATCCAACTCAGTATCCCGTACCTGCCTTCTCTCCATACCCCCGATCCGCTTAGCCACAAGGGCCACATCTAACTCCCTCTTAAATATAGCCAATGAACTGGCCTCGACTACCCTCTGTGGCAGAGAGTTCCAGAGATTCACCACTCTCTGTGTGAAAAAAGTTCTTCTCATCTCGGTTTTAAAGGATTTCCCCTTACCCTTAAGCTGTGACCCCTTGTCCTGGACTTCCCCAACATCGGGAGCAATCTTCCTGCATCTAGCCTGTCCAACCCCTTAAGAATTTTGTAAGTTTCTATAAGATCCCCTCTCAATCTCCTAAATTCTAGAGAGTATAAACCAAGTCTATCCAGTCTTTCTTCATAAGACAGTCCTGACATCCCAGGAATCAGTCTGGTGAACCTCCTCTGCACTCCCTCTATGGCAATAATGTCCTTCCTCAGATTTGGGGACCAATAAACCAATTGGAACCAGATAGAGTAAAGGAAAAGATATAGAGTGCAGAATATAGTTCTCAGCATTGTAGCGCACCAGAGACAGGTTGGTCGGGACCAGTCAAGGAAGCTGCTTTATCCTGGACTGTGTTCAGCCTTTTGAGAGTTGTTATAGCTGGTCAGAGTTAATAAATTCATAAGTGATAGGAGCAGAGTTAGGCAATTCGGCCCATTCAATCAATGCTGATCTTTCTCTCCCTCTCAATCCCAATCTCCTGCCTTCTCCCCATAACCCCTGACACCCGTACTAATCAATCTCCGACATAAATAACCAATGATGTGGCGTCCACAGCCGTCTGTGGCAATGAATTCCACAGATTCACCACCCTCAAGAAATTCCTCCTCAAGAAATTCCTCCTCATCTCCTTTCTAAAGGTACATCATTGTATCCTGAGGCTGTGCCCTCTGGTCCTAGACTCTCCCACTAGTGGAAACATCCTCTCCACATCCACTCTATCCAGATCTTTCACTATTCTGTACGTTTCAATGAGGTCCCCCCTCATTCTTCTAAACTCCAGTGAGTACAAGCCCAGTGCCGACAAATGCTCATCATAGGTTAACCCATTCATTCTTGTAAACCTCCTCTGGACCCTCTCCAGAGCCAGCGCATCCTTCCTCAGATATGGGGCCCAAAACTGCTCACAATGCTCCAAATGTAGTCTGACCAGTGCCCTGTGGAGCCTCAGCATTACATCCCTGTTTTTACATTCTAGTCCCCTCAAAATAAATGCTAGCATTGCATTTGCCTTCCTTACTACCAATTCGACTTGCAAATTAACTTCTTGGCAATCCTGTACCAGCACTCCCAAGTCCCTTTGCACCTCAGATTTCTGAATTCTCTCCCCATTTAGAAAATAGTCTACGCCTTTATTCCTGCTACCAAAATGCATGACTATATTAGACAGTAGACAATAGGTGCAGGAGTAGGACATTTGGCCCTTCGAGCCAGCACCGCCATTCAATGTGATCATGTCTGATCATCCTCAATCAGTACCCCGTTCCTGCCTTCTCCCCATATCCCCTGACTCTGCTATTTTCAAGAGCCCTATCTAGCTCTCTCTTGAAAGCATCCAGAGAACCTGCCTCCACCGCCCTCTGAGGCAGAGAATTCCACAGACTCTCTGTGAGAAAAAGTGTTTCCTCGTCTCCTTTCTAAATGGCTTACTCCTTATTCTTAAAATGTGGCCCCTGGTTCTGGACTCCCCCAACATCTGCCACTTCTCTGCCCACTCTCCCAACCTGTCCAAGTCCTTCTGCAGAGTCCCTGCTTTCTCTACACTATCTGCCCCTTCACCTATCTCCGTATTATCTGTGAACTTGGCCACAAATCCTTCAATCCCCTCGTCCAAATCAATAATGTACAACGTGAAGGGTAGCAGCCCCCGCACCAACTCCGCTAGTCACTGGCAGCCCCCTTCATTGCCACTCTTTACCTTCTGCCATCCAGCCAACCTGCTATCCATGCTCGTATCTGCCCTTTGATACTGTGGGCTCCCATCTCGTTTAGCAGGTTGTGTTTAAGGGAGGAGAGGCTGAGAAAGGTCATTCTTGAGCCCAAGACCTTGGCAACTGAAGGGTTGGCAACCAACAATAGAATGGTTATGTTCAGAGGAAAGGCGTGTCTTTGTTGTGTGTTGTGTGAGTCGATGTCGCTTGCAAGGAAGATGTTCCACTGTGCCCGTACCCAACTGTATTCATGGATATGACAATAAGGGGCGGTCATGGTGGTGCAGCGGTAGAGTTGCTGCCTTACAGCGCTTGTAGTGCCAGAGACCCAGGTTCGATCCTGAGCACGGGTGCTGCCTGTGTGGAGTTTGCACGTTCTCCCCATGATCTGTGTGGGTTTTCTCTGAGATCTTTGCTTTCCTCCCGCACTCCAAAGACGTACAGGTTTGTAGGTTAATTGGTTTGGTGTACATGTAAAATTGTCCCTAGTGTGGAGTTAGTGTGCGGGGATCGCTGGCCGGCCCGGACTCTGTGGGCCGAAGGGCCTGTTTCCGTGCTGTATCTCTAAACCTAAACTGAACTTGATCTTGAGCACTTGAGTCATGGAGTCATACAGCATGATAACGGGCCCTTCTGCCCAACTTGCCCACTCTGACCAACATGCGCCATCAACACTAGTCCCACCTGCCTGCGTTTGGCCCATATCCCTCTAAACCACCGTTACTGACTTCCTCATCTTGGGCCTTCCAGACAGGTCCTCGATTTAATAGTAACCTGAGGTACAACCTTTTTACACAAAGGGTGGTGGGTGTATGGAACGAGTTGCCGGAGGAGGTAGTTGAGGCTGGGACTATCCCAACATTTAAGAAGCAGTTAGACATGGATAGGACAGGTTTAGAGGGATATGGACCAAACGCTGTCATGTGGGACCAGCGTAGATGGGACATGTTGACCGATGTGGGCAAGTTGGGCCGAAGGGCCTGTTACCACATGACATGACTCTATGCACTGTGACCACACGCCACTCCGACCCTGGCCACAGGCAAATGAGCCACAACTGGAACTGATTAATGGTTATTGGACTAATTAATCTGAACCATGTCCTTATAAACCCGGGGCCCAGCTAGAGGGAAGGTGTTGCTGGCTTGGTTTGAGATGATCTTGTTTGCCGTTGGAAATAAAGCACCAATCTGAAGAAGGGTCTCGACCCGAAACGTCACCCATTCCTTCCCTCCAGAGATGCCGCCCGTCCCGCTGAGTTACTCCTGCATTTTGTGTCTGTCTTCAGCCCATTGGGTGAGTTCACCTTACTGTGTGTTCCTTGCTGAAGTGGTGTCATGATTGATGTGTCCGCAGCTTATAAGACCCTGTGATGTAACGACACAGTTAAATACTGGATACAATACTGGTTAGTTTAGTGTCACGTGTGCCGAGGTACAATGACAAGCTTTTGTTGCGTGCCGACCAGTCAGCAGAAAGACAATACATGATTACATCGAGCCCTTTACAGTGTGTAGATATATGATGAGGAAATAATGTTTAGTGCAAGGTAAAGTCAACAAAGTCTGATCAAGGCTAGTAATATAATAATGATCAATATCACTAGGTAACCAGAGTCCATTGTGCACTTTGGCCTTCAACAGTCAGAGTATTGAGTATAGGAGTTGGGAGGTCAAGTTGCAGTTGTATAAGACGTTGGTGAGACCGCATTTAGAGTATTGTGTTCAGTTCTGGCCACCATGATTCACACACAGAGAGTGGTGAATCACTGGAATTCTCTGCCACAGAAGGTAGTTGAGGCCTGTTCATTGGCTATATTTAAGAGGGAGTTAGATGTGGCCCTTGTGGCTAAAGGGATCAGGGGGTATGGAGAGAAGGCAGGTACAGGATACTGAGTTGGATGATCAGCCATGATCATATTGAATGGCGGTGCAGGCTCGAAGTGCCGAATGGCCTACTCCTGCACCTATTTTCTGTTTCTATGTTTCTATGTTATAGGAAAGATATTGTCAAGCTTGAAAGGGTTCAGAGAAGATTTATGAGGATGTTGCCAGGACTAGAGGGTGTGAGCTATAGGGAGAGGTTGAGTAAGCTTGAACTCTCTTCCTTGGAGCGCAGGAGGATGAGGGGTGATTTTATAGAGGTGTACAACTCATGAGAGTAATAGATCGGTTGGAGACTCGCACAGTGTCTCTTGTCTAGTGTAGGTGAATCGAGGACCAGAGGACACGGGTTCAAGGTGAAGGGGAAAAGATTTAACAGGAATCTGAGAGGTAACATTTTCACACAAAGGGTGATGGGTGTATGGAACAAGCTGCCAGAGGAGGTAGTTGAGGCTGGGACTATCCCAACGTTTAAGAAACAGTTAGACAGATACATGGATAGGACGGGGTTGGAGGGATATGGACTAAGCGCAGGCAAGTGGGACTAGTGTAGCTGGGACATTGGTGGCCGGTGTGGGCAAGTTTGGCCGAAGGGCCTGTTTCCACACTGTATCACCCCTCATCCTCCTGTGCACCAAGGAATCAAGTCCAACCCTGACCAATCTCTCCCTGTAGCTCAGGCGCTTGAGTCCTGGTAACATCCTCATGAATCTTCTCTGCACTCTTTTCCCAGCATGCCAACATTGTTTCTACAGCACAGTGACCAAAACTGAGCAAACTAAGATGCTGATTGCAAGATATAGTGTTTAGTTTCGAGCAACAGCATGCAAACAGGCCCTTCGGCCCTCGGAGTCCATGCTGACCATCGATCACCGCTATCCCCCTGTTATGTCCAATCCCTACACATTTTGCAAGCTGAGAATTCTTTATTGCAAGCCCACAGATTGGCACGGTGGCGCAGCGGTAGAGTTGCTGCCTCACAGTGCGGGAGACCCAGATTACATCATGACTTCGGCTGCTGTCTGTGTGGAGTTTGCACGTTCTCCCTGTGACCACATCCCAAAGACGTGCAGGCTTGTAGGTTAAGTGGCCCTCTGTAAATTGTCACTAGTGTGTAGTGGATGAGAAAGTGGGATAGCATGGTGCTAGCATGTCGCTGGTCGATGTGGGCCGAAGGGCCTGTTTCCCTGCTCAATCTCTAAACTAAACTAATTGATACTTTCCGTAGAAACAAGGAACTGCAGATGCTGGTTTACAAAAAATGACAAGTGCTGGAGTAACTCAGCGGGCCAGGCAGCATCTGTGGAGAACATGGATAGGTGACGTTTCAGGTCAGGCAAGAAGGGTTCAGATGTTGCCTGACCCGCTGAGTTACTCCAGCACTCTGTGAGGACTGTTGTGTGGAAGTAGTAACAATGCCCCCTTTATGTTCCAGGCTTTTCTATCTAAAATTAGAAACAAAACACCGGGATAAGGAGAAACAGGACAAAATAAATGCAGCGATTCGGGAACGGAGAAGAGAAAAACTACGGGTGCATTACAGAGACTGGAAGCAGAGCACGAATGGCATTGTGCTGCTTAGCTTGGTAACGAACTTAAACCTGGAGATACAGTGCAGTAACAGCCCCTTCTGCCCACCGAGTCCACTCCGACCAGCGATCCCCTGCACACTAACACTATCCTGCACACACACACTGGGGACAATTAAAAATGTCACCAAAGCCATTTCACCCACAAACCTGTACATCTTTTGGAGGGTGGGAAGAAACCAGAGCACCTGGAGAAAAAGCCACGCAGGTCACGGGGAGAGCGTGCAGGCAGAACCTTTAGTCAGGATCGAACTCGGGTCACTGGCGCTGTGAGGCAGGAACTCTACCGCTGCCCCACCATTGTAGATGTAGCCCAGTCCATCACACAGACCACACTCCCCACCATTGTAGATGTAGCCCAGTCCATCACACAGACCACACTCCCCACCATTGTAGATGTAGCCCAGTCCATCACACAGACCACACTCCCCACCATTGTAGATGTAGCCCAGTCCATCACACAGACCACACTCCCCACCATCGACTCCATCTACACTTCACGCTGCCTCGGGAAAGCAGCCAACATCATCAAAGACTTGTCCCTGTCCCACCCCAGTCATTCCTTCTTCTCCCCGCTCCTATCTGGCAGAAGGTACAGAAACTTGAAAGCGCGCACCACCAGACTCAGGAACAGCTCCTTCCCCTCTGTGATCAGGCTTCTGAACGGTCCTTCCATAAGCTAGGGTACTGTCCGATTCACCTCTACCCCATTGCGGACATTGGACTTGTCTCTGGAACTGATGCGCTACATTGCTGAGAACTATATTCTGCACTCTGTATCTTCCCCTTTACTCTACCTATTGTACTGGAGTTTGTGTTGATTGTATTTATGTGTGGTATTATCCAATCTGATTGGACAGCGTGCAGAACAAGGCCTTCCACTGTAATATTCTAAAAGCTAAGACTAAACCAAGTTCCAGTTCTCAGAAGTTCATGTGAATATTCTGGAATAGTCTGGGGATTTGGACCAGCTTTATTGGGAGGGCTGGGAAGTGTTCCACTTTCTACATTCAACTGATATTATTTCAAAGTATCAGCTCAATGTTTGTACAGGATTTTTGCAAAAACATCTGAAATATGACAAATTTAAAGATAAAACAAAGCTGGTGACTTTCTCCGAATTGTTTATCAAAAGCTTCACACTGACAACGAGATTCACTTTTGATTGAGAGAATCACTGTCCTTCCTTTGATTAAAAAGCCACACTAACTTACTTAACTAACTGTAAATATTGAAATCATAGGGACAACATTTAGAAAGATAATCTACAGTTTTTCTCTGAATTAAATCAAGGTTAGCGTCAGGTCAAACTGACGAACCGATCTGGTGTCAAGAATCTGTAGAAGGGTCCTGACCCAAAACATCACCCATCCTTTTTCTCCAGAGATACTGCCTCAGCTGCTGAGTTACTCCAGCACTCTCTGTCTATTTCCGGTATAAACCAGCATCTGCAGTTCCTTCCTGACACACATGTTTCCACTAGTGGGAGAGTCTAGGACTAGAGGGCACAGCCTCAGAATTAAAGGACGTTCCTTTAGGAAGGAGACGAGAAGGAATTTCTTTAGCCAGAGGGTGGTGAATCAGTGGAATTCATTGCCGCAGAAGGCTGTGGAGGCCAAGTCAGTGGACATTTTTAAGGTGGAGGTGGATAGATTCTTGATTAGTGCGGGTGTCAGGGGCGATGGGGAGAAGGCAGGAGAATGGGGTTAGGAGGGAAAGGCATCATTATCAAGGACCCACACCATCCTGGCCACACACACATTTCCCCGCTACCTTCAGGTAGAAGGCACAGGAGCCTGAAGACTGCAACGTCCAGGTTCAGAAACAGCTACTTCCCCACAGCCATCAGGCTATTGAATTCAACTCAAACAAAACATTAATAGCCCATTATCTGTTTATTTGCACTTGGACACACTGTATATGGACACACTGATCTGTTCTGTAGTCATGCCTACTATATTCTGTTGTGCTGAAGCAAAGCAAGAATTTCATTGTCCTATCTGGGCCACATGACAATAAACTCTCTTGAGTCTTGAGATAGATCAGCCATAATTGAATGGTGGAGTAGACTTGATGGGCTGAATGGCCTAATTCTGCTCCTATCACTTATGACTTTATGTTTAATTATCATATGTACCCACAACTGAATAATTAAATCTTACCTGTTGCAAGGGGGGGGGGGGGGGGGGGGGGATAGGGAACGGGAATGTATTGTAGAGAATGCCAAAGTGATTGCTGATCTGTGCATTTCTATTCTAGGCTCAGAGCGTTTTGGTTTCCTTCTCGGAGGCATTTGCTGATTATCTTTTTGAAACATTTGAAGGTAAGATCAGGATCATGCATGTTGTTCCGTAAGACTGGTGCCCGTGGGACTGTAAACAGCTTGAATCGCCCAGCCCAGGCGACTGTTTGTGTGCCAGTCACAGAAGCAGAGGTACAATCACAGGTTACAATCGCTCCGCACTTTGAAAACACTGTGAAAGACTCGATTGTAATCATGTATTGTCTTTCCGCTGACTGGTTAGCACGCAACAAAAGCTTTCCACTGGTACACGGGACAATAAACTCAACTTAACTGAACTGATCAGTTTCAAGTCCTAGGTAGACATAAATGCTGGAGAAACTCAGCGGGTGAGGCAGCATCTATGGAGCGAAGGAATAGGCGACGTTTCGGGTCGAGACCCTTCTTCAGACTGATGTGGGGGTGGGGGTGACGGGAAGAAGAAAGGAAGAGGCGGAGACAGTGAGCAGTGAGAGTGCTGGGAATGGGAGGGGAAAGAGGGGGAAAGCAAGGACTACCTGAAATTGGAGAAGTCAATGTTCATACTAAAGTCCTGATTTAGTTGAGTTTAGATTTGAGATACAGAAACATCCCCCCCCCCCTCCCCCCCACCCCCGTCCCCTTCCACCCACCTCCCTCCTCCGGCTTCACATTACACACCACCCCTTCTCTCCCTATCTGGCCCCCCCGTGTCTCCTTTTCACCTCCAGCCTTTGTCACTTACTCCACCCATCTGCTCACCTGTATCCACCTATCACTCGCTATGCTTTGTCCCACCCCCACCTCCCTTTCCCAGATTTCTCCCCCCGACTCCATCATCCTGAAGAAGGGTCCCAACCCGAAATGTCGCCTGTCCATTCCCTCCACAGATGCTGCCCGACCGGTTGAGTTCCTCCAGCACTTTGTGTTTTGCTCAACATTCCAGCTTCTGCAGTTTCTCGAGTCCCCTAATTGATCCAGGTTGTCTGGTGTTTTTTCAGTGATATGAATATCTAATCCATGGACCGACAAGTGAATCCAAACCCACTACCTGCTCCCTCGACCCTCTCCCCACTCCCCTGCTGAAGTCCTGCCTCCCCGTTCTCTGCCCCTACCTCACTAATTCTCTTCAACTCTTCATTGTCCCAAGGAATTGTCCCCTCCGCTTTCAAAACTGCTGCTGTTACACCAATCTTAAAGAAACCTGGTCTTGATCCCTCCTCTCTCATTAACTAACGCCCAATCTCAAACCTCCCCTTTCTTTCAAAAACCCTGGAGAATATAGTTGCGTCGCAACTTCATTCCCACCTCCTTGCGTATAACCTACTTGAACCCCTCCAATCTGGCTTTCGCCCCCTCCATAGCACAGAAACTGTTCTCCTCAAAGTCCTCAACGACCTCCTCACCTCTGCTGACACTGGTTCCCTCAACATCCTCATCCTCCTCGACCTGAGTGCAGCCTTCGATACAGTGAACCATAACATCCTGCTCACCAGACTCAAAGACCTCGGCATTGAAGGCTCTGCACTCAGCTGGCTCCGTTCCTACCTTTCCAACAGATCCCACTTCATCTCTCTCCACAACCACACCTCTGCTACAGCCACAGTCACTCAAGGCGTTCCCCAAGGCTCCGTACTCGGCCCCCTCCTCTTCATCATCTACATCCTCCCCCTTGGTCAGATACTCCGCCACTTCAACCTGGACTTCCACTGTTACGCTGATGACACCCAGATCTACCTCGGCACCAAATCCCCCCACAACCCCCCCCCCCTCTCCCATATCAACTCCTGTTTGTCAGCTATAAAAACCTGGATGCAACATAACTTCCTCAAACTCAACAGCGATAAGACAGAATTCCTCCTCATAGGCTCCAAAGCCACACTCAGCAAAATCAATAACTCCACTCTCACCATCGACGGCACCACTGTCTCCCCATCTCCCCAGGCCCGCAACCTTGGCGTGATCTTTGATTCCACCCTCTCCCTTGAGCCTCACAACCGCCACGTCATTAAAACCTCCTTCTTTCATCTCCGCAACATCGCCAAACTCAGACCCTCTCTCACACCTCCCGCTGCTGAAAGACTCATCCATGCCTTCATCTCCTCCCGACTGGACTACTGCAACTCACTTCTCCTTGGCATCAGCTCCACCTACATCAACCGACTCCAACTGGTCCAGAACGCAGCCGCCCGACTCATCACCCACACCAAATCCTGGCATCACATCACTCCAGTCCTCAAACAACTTCGCTGGCTTCCCATCTCCCACTGGATCACCTACAAAATCCTGGTCCTCACCTACAAAGCCCTCCACCATCTGGCCCCCCCATATCTCACTGACCTCCTCTCCCCCTACCAACCCTCACTGTCCCTCAGATCCACATCAGCGGTCTCCTCTCCATCCACAAGTCCAACCTCCGCAATTTTGGGGACAGAGCCTTCTCCAGGGCAGCTCCCAGGCTCTGGAACTCCCTCCCCCAACTGATCCGCAATTCCGTGTCCCTCACCATCTTCCAGTCCCACCTCAAGACCCATCTCTTCACCTCTGCCTATCCTTAGCCCCACGTCCCCGTCCCTTTTCATCTGTGCATTAATTAGAAACATAGAAACATAGAAATTAGGTGCAGGAGTAGGCCATTCGGCCCTTCGAGCCTGCACCGCCATTCAATATGATCATGGCTGATCATCCAACTCAGTATCCCGTACCTGCCTTCTCTCCATACCCTCTGATCCCCTTAGCCACAAGGGCCACATCTAACTCCCTCTTAAATATAGCCAATGAACTGGCCTCGACTACCCTCTGTGGCAGGGAGTTCCAGAGATTCACCACTCTCTGTGTGAAAAAAGTTCTTCTCATCTCGGTTTTAAAGGATTTCCCCCTTATCATTAAGCTGTGACCCCTTGTCCTGGACTTCCCCAACATCGGGAGCAATCTTCCTGCATCTAGCCTGTCCAACCCCTTAAGAATTTTGTAAGTTTCTATAAGATCCCCTCTCAATCTCCTAAATTCTAGAGAGTATAAACCAAGTCTATCCAGTCTTTCTTCATAAGACAGTCCTGACATCCCAGGAATCAGTCTGGTGAACCTTCTCTGCACTCCCTATATGGCAATAATGTCCTTCCTCAGATTTGGAGACCAAAACTGTACGCAATACTCCAGGTGTGGTCTCACCAAGACCCTGTACAACTGCAGTAGAACCTCCCTGCTCCTATACTCAAATCCTTTTGCTATGAAAGCTAACATACCATTCGCTTTCTTCACTGCCTGCTGCACCTGCATGCCCACTTTCAATGACTGGTGTACCATGACACCCAGGTCTCGCTGCATCTCCCCTTTTCCTAGTCGGCCACCATTTAGATAATAGTCTGCTTTCCTGTTTTTGCCACCAAAATGGATTGCCTCATATTGTGTTTTGAATTGAATTCTGTCTTTACTTTGTGTACTAGTCATGTCTCTACTATTTATTTCATTCCCCTTGCATGTTTTTCCTCTACCTGCTAAATTTTTGTAAGGTGTCCTTGAGACTCTTGAAAGGCGCCCATAAATAAAATGTATTATTATTATTATTATAGGAAAATGTTAGCTATGTATCATTGATTGATTGATTGATTGGAAGATAGATTGATTGGAAGAAGAAACGGGCCACTGATTCCGTATCGACCATCGATCACCCGTCCACACTAGTTCTACATTATCCCTCTTTCCCTTCCACTTCCCACACTAGATACAATTTACAGAAGCCAATTAACCTACAAACCCGCACGTCTCTGCTATATTGGAGGAAACGGAGCAACCATGGGCGTCATGGTGGCGCAGCGGTAGAGTTGCTGCCTCACAGCGCCAGAGACCCGGGTTCAATCCTGACTGCGGGGTGCTGTCTGTACGGAGTTTGCACGTTCTCCCCGTGACCTGCGTGGGTTTTCTCCGGGTGCTCCGGTTTCCTCCCACACTCCAAAGACGTGCGGGCTTGTTGGTTAATTGCCTCGGGAAAAATTGTAAATTGTCCCTAGTGTGTGTGTAGGATAGTGCTAGTGTGTGTGGGGATCGCTGGTCGGCACGGACTCGGTGGGCCGAAGGGCCTGTTTCCGCACTGTATCTCTAAACTAGACTAAACTTTAAAAAAAGCACCCTGAGGAATCCCACGCGGTCACAGGGAGAACGTGGAAAAACCACACAGACATGACACGAGGTCGGGATCCAACCCGAGTCTGGCGCTGCGCGTCAGCAGCTCCACCTGCTGCGCCACTGTTCCGACCGTTATCCTGAACATTCCACAACCTATGAAAGCACTTTAGTGTTTCATTGCAGATAGCTCGATGCAAAGTCCCACCTCGGGTTTGCCTGTGATATTGCTACTTGTCACACTTGTCTAAGTGAGATTGATAAATTAGGTATGTATTTGGACAAATTCGCAGCTGTGATCTCATGCTTTCAAGAAAAAATGGCTGGAAAATTTCTTGAGAAAATTATCTAAAAGTCCAACATTTTGTGGTCAATTTGTATTTTGTACATTACTCGGGTTCTCTACAAATATAGAGAAAAATATATATTTGAGTTTATTAAAATTTAGACAATTAATTTTATATTATTAGTGCACAGTATTTTGGCATAAGAATTTTATTTTTGAAAGTCATATCTTGCCACTGAGTGTGATGCGGTTCGACCTTCTATAAAGGTACTGTTGTCGACCTCTCTATTCCAACATAGATGTCAGATATGACAGGGAATTGGAAGAGATTGACACAAAAGGAAAAATATTAAATGAAGAGGAGTTTGTAGAGGTAGGAATTACATCTTTGAGTTTAGTTTAGTTTTAGATTTACAGCCCGGAAACAGGCCCTTCGGCCCACCAAGCCAATGCTGACCATCGATCACCGGTTCACACTAGTTCTACATTATCCCACTGTCTCATCCACTCCCTACACACTGGGGTCGATTTACAGAGGGCCGATTAACCTACATGTCTGTACATCTTTGGGATGTGGGAGGAAACCGGAGCACCCGGAGGAAACCCAGGCGGCCACAGGGAGAATGTGCAAACTCCACAGAGACAGCACCAGAGTCGACTAAAATAATTGCAGATCGGCTCATTCTTATAAGAGCAAAATATATCAACCAGGAAGAGGCATATTTGGCCAATTAGGTCTTCATTCACTGCATGTAATTGTGACACTGGAATTGTGGCTGTTTACAAATAATTATCTTAAAAACTCCTTTTTGAATATTTGCCTTTCTCCGGTACCGTCTATTTCTCTCGTTTCCCTCCCCCGTGACTCTGTCTGCAGAAGGGTCTCGACCAGAAACGTCACCCATTCCTTCTCTCCAGAGATGCTGCCTGTCCCACTGAGTTACTCCAGCATTTTGTGTCTGACCTCTACTAGTTTCACTGTTTGTATCCCTTTGTTATCACCTCCTCCACAGCCAACAACGGACCATTGTGGGCTCCGTGGCCATCGGTGCCAGCTCTGTTTTATTCTGTACCCTTTCAGATCTCTAGTTTCCCCCCCCCCCCTCCCCTGACCCACTCAGATGAAGAGTCTCGACCTGAAATGTCTCCTGGTTTAGTTAGACAATAGACAATAGGTGCAGGAGTAGGCCATTCGGCCCTTCGAGCCAGCACCGCCATTCAATGTGATCATGGCTGATCATCCCCAATCAGTACCCCGTTCCTGCCTTCTCCCCATATCCCCTGACTCCGCTATCTTTAAGAGCCCTATCTAGCTCTCTCTTGAAAGTATCCAGAGAACCGGCCTCCACCGAAGGGCCTGTTTCCGTGCTGTATCTCTAAACAGAGAGTGGTGTGTCTGTGGAATTCTCTGAGGCAGAGAATTCCACAGACACACCACTCTCTGTTTAGAGATACAGCACGGAAACAGGCCCTTCGGCCCACCGACTCCACGCCGACCAGCGATACCCACACACTAACGTTATCATTCACACACTAGGAACAATTTACCATTAGACCAAGCCAATTAACATACAAACCTGATCGTCTTTGGAGGGTGGGAGGAAACCGGAGATCCCGCTGGCCACGGGGAGAACGTACAAACTCCGTCCAGGCAGCACCCGTAGTCGGGATCGAACCTGGGTCTCTGGCGCTGTGAGGCAGCAACTCTACCACTGCGCCACCGTGCCACCCTTTTCTCCAGAGTTGCTGCCTGACCCGCTGAGTTCCTACAGTATTTTGTGTCGATCTTGAATTGGAGCACAGGCAGGGCTGCACGATGACAAGGTCCCTCAGTCACAAGAGGAAAGACACAAGAGAAATATGTGCAGGAAGGAACTGCAGATGCTGGTTTAAACCGAAGATAAACAACAAATGCTGGAGTAACTCAGCGGGACAGGCAGCATCTCTGGAGAGAATGAGTGGGTGATGTTTCGGGTCAAGATGTCTGAAGAAGGGTCTCAACACGAAATGTCACCCATTCCTTCTCTCCAGAGATGCTGCCTGTCCCGCTGAGTTACTCCAGCATTCGGTGTCCATCTACAAGATATATATTCCATTTTGTTATTTCTAAACCAAAGCCACAACACACACAGTGTCTTCAAAAATGACTAAAATTAACAAACAGACCACTGAAGATGAATTTGAGTTTTTAACAACTGATATCATATGTGAATAACCTTATCAATAACAAGCTTTGAGCCATGTGTCTTTGCTCTTTGACGTCTTGTGCTGCAGATGGGAATTAGTCGAATGCTTTTGACAAATGAGTATGTGACTGATGTGGACCAGATGAATGTTAAAACCGCCACTGTTTGTGCAGCAGTGTTTTGTTTACCAAAGTTGCATTTCTGCAGGATTAGTAACACATTCTTGCATCAACTAGTTCTATCCCCCTCTCCCCCTCTCCCCCTCTCTCCCTCTCCCTCTCTCCCTCTCCCTGGAGTCACCGAAGCAGGGCGTGATGCAACCAGTCAACTGCGCGCAATTGTCCGAATGCGTCCTGACCAGAGCCCTGTCGAGCTGCATCGTGACTTCCTGACTCGTACTCTCCCACACATTATCTCTAAAGTCTAAATGTTAGTAGCTGACATTTACAAAACATGAACTGGTGAAGTCGACGCAGGAATTGAGTCCAATAAGCTTCATGTCTGGTGTATGAGCACAGACCACTGTCTAAACTTTAGAGAGGAAACATCTCATGAAGCCACAAAAATAACTGTCTGAAAAAAAGTGTCTCAGCCTGAAACGTCACCTATCCATGTTCTCCACAGATGCTGCCTGACCCGCTGAGTTACTCCAGCACTCTGTGAAACGTCACCTATCCATGTTCTCCACAGATGCTGCCTGACCCGCTGAGTTACTCCAGCACTCTGTGAAACGTCACCTATCCATGTTCTCCACAGATGCTGCCTGACCCGCTGAGTTATGGTGCAGCAGCATCTATGGAGCTAAGGAAATAGGCAACGTTTCGGGCCGAAACCCTTCTGGAAATAGGCAATGTTTTGGGCCAAAACCCGAAAGGGTTTCGGCCCGAAACGTTGCCTATTTCCTTAGCTCCATAGATGCTGCTGCACCCGCTGAGTTACTCCAGCACTCTGTGAAACGTCACCTATCCATGTTCACCACAGATGCTGCCTGACCCGCTGAGTTACTCCAGCACTCTGTGAAACGTCACCTATCCATGTTCACCACAGATGCTGCCTGACCCGCTGAGTTACTCCAGCACTCTGTGAAACGTCACCTATCCATGTTCACCACAGATGCTGCCTGACCCGCTGAGTTACTCCAGCACTCTGTGAAACGTCACCTATCCATGTTCACCACAGATGCTGCCTGACCCGCTGAGTTACTCCATCACTTAGTGTTTTTTGCTCAGGATTCCAGCATCTGCAGTTCCTTGTGATGATTTCGCTATTAATTCTTATGAGGGAGTGGACGAAAAGCCACAAAAGGGCAGCACGGTGGCGCAGCGGGTGAGTTGCCGCCTCACAGCGCCAGAGACCTGGGTTTGATCCTGACTATGGGCGCTGTCTGCACGGAGTTTGTACTTTCTCCCTGTGACCACGTGGGTTTCCTCCGGGTGCTCTGGTTTCCTCCCACACTCCAAAGACGTGCAAGGCTAATCGGCTTTGGTAAAATTGTAAATTGTCCCCAGTGTGTGTAGGATAGTGTTAATTTGTGGGGATCGCTGGTCGGTGCGGACTCGGTGGGCCGAAGGGCCTGTTTCCATGCTGTATCTCTAAAGTCGTCTAAAATAGCGGAAATGGAAGTTCACACAAACACGCACACGCGCACACACGCGCACACACACACACACACACACACACACACACACACACACACACACACACACACACACACACACACACACACACACACACACACACACACCCCCACACACACACACACTATTTAATATATATAATTGATCATTATACCTACAAATATACCTTGGACAAATGTTAGCTTTGGAAGTGGATATGCAGGAAATAATTAGGATTTTTATTTCAATTAGACATTTATTCATTACTGATGTTCCTTTCAGTAAATCAGTCAAAGGAAAACAGAGGAACCTGTCCCTATATATAATTTCCCGGCAGCTCTAACACTACACACAAAGCAGCCACCGCATAATAACACGGGTTCTAAATAACATCATAAGACACGGTGCAGAAATGACAAGTACTGACCATTTTAAAATTCATGAGCAAAAAGCTTTACAGAATTACTCAATGGGTCAGGCAGCGTCTGTGGAGGGAATGGACAGACAACGTTTCGGGTCGAGACCAGTCTTCAGACTGATGGAGTAGGGGGGAGAAAGCCTGAAAAAAGAGGGTGGGAAAGGGACAAAGTCTGGCGAGTGATAGGTGGAAACAAGGAACTGCAGGTGCCAATTTACCAAGGAAAGCCACAAAGTGCTGGAGTAATTCAGTGGGTCAGGCAGCATCTCTGGGGAACATGGATAGGTGACGTTTAGGGTCGGGACCCTTCTTCAGTGATAGGTGGATACAGGTGAAATTGTCAGATTGGTGGACAAAGGCTGGAGTTGACACAAGGAGACAAAAGGATGAGATAAGGAGAGGAGAGTCATGAATTGTTGATAGGATGGTTCAGTTGCCGTGGATTAAGTATCTCCGTGGATTGTCACCTTGTCGTGGTGGAGAAGCTTGTGTGGACCTGAGATCCTGAGAGTGATGCCGTCTGGAGCTATGCTCCTGGTAGGGCCATCCATGGCGGTAAGGTCGAGGGGGAGGTCTCTGACAAAGAGCCAATCCAACCAAGACCTCAACGGTGGAACAGGCGGAGGACGATGGCTGACCTTAGTGGAGCGTCACAACGGCTGGGAAGGCGGATGAAGGCTGCAGCAGAAAAGGATCTCCGGACATCTTGGACTCCATGCCACTGGATCCTGACCCAGATCTGTCAAGGACCGTGTGGTGGCTTTCTGTGCACCAGTCTCCCCACGTTAAACAAAGTCACCCACTGGCGTCCTCCAACCCTGGAGACAACCATGGTCAGGTCAGCCACGACCGAAGGGGGCCTAAGAAGAGATTCAGTTGCCCGATAACAGCCGGGAAGAAACTGTCCCTAAATCTGGCGGAGTGCATTTTCACACTTCTGTACCCCTTGACCGATGGGAGAGGGGAGAAGAGGGAGTGACCGGGGTGAGACTGGTCCTTGATGATGCTGCTGGCCTTGCCGAGGCAGCATGAGGTGTAGATGGAGGCAATCGATGGGAGGGAGGTTGGGTTTGTTTGATGGACAATGGCAACAGCAAAAGCGACCGGACAGAGCTGGACCTTAAATCAGATCTTTAAAGAGGAAACCGGTGCGCCCGGAGAAAACCCACGCGGTCACAGGGAGAACGTGCAAACTCCATACAGACAGTACCTGAGGTCGGGATGGAACCCGGGTCTCTGGCGCTGTGAGGCAGCAACTCTACCGCTGCGCCACCGTGCCGCACTTATTGTTTTACGTTTCTATGTTAAGAAGGGTACAAACTGCCAATTTATTTTGCTTACAACCAACATTATGAGCATCTTTTTACCACCATGCATTGTACCAAGTGACAATGGGCCTGTTTCTGTACTGAATCAGTATGAAGGAGGGTCTCGACCCGAAACATCACCTATCCATGTTCTCCAGGCATGCTGCCTGACCAGCAGCAGTAGAGTTACTGCCTCACAGCTCACTGCCTCACAGCTCCAGAGACCCGGGTTTGATCCTGACTACGGGTGCTGTCTGTATGGAGTTTGTACGTTCTCCCCGTGACCCGCGTGGATTTTCTCCGGGTGCTCCGGTTTCCTCCCACGCTCCAAAGACGTGCAGGTTTGTAGGTTAATTGGTTTCTCTAAATGGTAAATTGCTCCTAGTGTTTAGGATAATGCTAGCGTATGTGGTGATCGCTGGTCAGCATGGGCTCGGCGGGCCGAAGGGCCTGTTTCCGCACTGTATCTCTCAAGTTTGGTATGGTTAAGAAGGAATTGCAGATGCTGGAAACTCGAAGGTAGACAGTTTACTGTCACATGTACCGAGGTACAGTGAAAAGCTTTTGTTGCGTGCTAACCAGTCAGTGGAAAGACAACACATGATTACAATCGAGCCGTTCACAGTGTACAGATACATGATAAAGGGGATAACGTTTAGTGCAAGGTGCAAACTCCGTTACTGGTTAACTGCGCGTTTAACGGAAGTGGGAGTCTATAATGAGGCCAGCGTGCACCATCCGTCTCTGTGAATTCCTCCCTCCCTGGCTCACTTCTCCTTTCACTCTGACTGCTGCACGCACGCACGCATGCACGCACGCACAAAGCCAGGCAGAGATCTGGGCGAGCAGGTCCCTGGTTGTTGCTGCCGCTCGTTGTATTTCCTGAGCAGCTCTGCGTCGAGCTCACCCACTCTTATCTCTCTGTAGCCCCGGCTGACAGACTTCCTGCTGCATTGCAGCGCGCACATCTTCTCCCCCAGGGCCTCTCATGCTATGGCTAGCCGCTTTGTTTCTGGAGGGGGTTGGGTGGGAACTGGTGTTGTGGTCAGTTTGAGGCAGCTTCCTCTTGTACAGAGTGGCCCCTGCTCATGGCCACTCCCTCTTCCCACTTGTTGCAGCTTCAACGTTGCATCCTCATCAATAAAACCCCTGCAGCTCCACCCAATGCTCATAGTTCACAAGTTCTAGGAACAGAATGAGGCCATTCGGCCCATTATGTCTACTCCACCGTTCAAGGTGTTGGAAGGAACTGCAGATGCTGGTTTACACCAACGATAGACACAAAATGCTGGAGGAACTCAGCGGGACAGGCAGCACCGCTGGAGAGAAGGGATGGGTGACGCTTCAAGTCGAGGCCCTTCTTCAGACTGTCAGGGGAGAGGGAGACACAGAGATAAGGAACGCTAAGGTGTGAAAACGAGAAATCAAAGGAGCCAATGAAAATGTAGAATTGTTAGCTTGGAGAATTGTTAGCTTGGAGAAGCAAAAAAATAGCAAACAAATAAATGCTGCCTGACCCGCTGAGTTTCTCCAGCATCTTTTGTCTACCTATCATTCATTTGTTCTATATCTCTCCTCATCACCAACTATATCTCTCGTTTCCCTCTCCCCTGACTCTCAGTCTGAAGAAGGGTCTCGACCCGAAACGGCTTGTCCACCTCGACTTGGTGTACACCTCGACTCGGCTTGTACTCGCTAGAATTTAGAAGATTGAGGGGGGATCTTATAGAAACGTACAAAATTCTTAAGGGGTTGGACAGGCTAGATGCAGGAAGATTGTTCCCGATGTTGGGGAAGTCCAGAACAAGGGGTCACAGTTTAAGGATAAGGGGGGAAATCTTTTAGGACCGAGATGAGGAAAACATTTTTCACACAGAGAGTGGTGAATCTCTGGAATTCTCTGCCACAGAAGGTAGTTGAGGCCAGTTCATTGGCTATATTTAAGAGGGAGTTAGATGTGGCCCTTGTGGCTAAAGGGATCAGGGGGTATAGAGAGAAGGCAGGTACAGGATACTGAGTTGGATGATCAGCCATGATCATATTGAATGGCGGTGCAGGCTCGAAGGGCCGAATGGCCTACTCCTGCACCTATTTTCTATGTTTCTATGTCACCCATTCCTTCTCTCCGGAGATGCTGCCTGACCCTCTGAGTTACTCCAGCATTTTGTGTCTATCTAATTCATCGTTGGCCGGTGGATGGGAACAGGTGACTGGCCTGAAGACTAAAATCCATTCAGGTTGAGCCAGTGTGAAAATACCACCTGCTAATGAATGAATTAGATCTGAATTTTGGCTTGTTAGTTTTAAATCATTGAGCCGAAATGACTCGATATTTCCTGACTGTTTAAAGAGTTATTTAAATCTGGCTGTGCGTATGGAAACATGTGGCACACGTTGCAATCAATTCACAATAAGACCATCTCCTTGTGGTGATTGAATAATGCTTTCCCTCCTCACTTATTTCTTTACTTCACTATTTCCTTTTTCTGCTTCTTACGCACGCACACTAGTCTATTCTTCACTCTTTACTATCTCTTTTTCTTTTCCTCTCCTTACTTTTCTCTTTAAAAAAAAAAAAAGGAAGTTGTACAAAGAATGTAATATGTTAACATAATTTTGGGAACCTGTAAAAAGGTGCCACTGTATTGTACTTCTAATAAATAAAATTTAAAAACAAAAATAAAAAAATAAAAATTCACAATAAGCTGCGTAATCCTTGCAGGGATTATGTATTCTCCGATCACAATATAAACTCGTGCGGCACGGTGGCGCAGCGGTAGAGTTGCTGCCTCACAGCGCCAGAGTCCCGGGTTCCATCCTGACACACTTTCGAGTGTGGGAGGAAACCGGAGCACCCGGAGAAAACCCACGCAGGTCCTGCGTGGGTTTTCTCCGGGTGCTCCGGTTCTCCCCGTGACCTGCGTGGGTTTTCTCCGGGTGCTCCGGTTCTCCCCCTGACCTGCGTGGGTTTTCTCCGGGTGCTCCGGTTTCCTCCCACTCTCGAAAGACGCACAGCTTTGTCGGTTCATTGGCTTGGGTAAAATTGTAAATTGTCCCTAGTGTGTGTAGGATAGTGTTGGTGCGCGGGGATCGCTGGTCGGCGAGGACTCGGTGGGCCGAAGGGGCCTGACTCCGTGCTGTATCTCTAAACTAAACTAAACGGAACTAAACTAAAGAATGCAGAAGCAGAATAAAAAGTGTTCTGCCAATTCCCCACCAAGTACATTTTTATTAGATTTTGTTGCCTTCTTTAAAATAGATTTATACGCTTCTGTGCAAACAGCTACTGTAGAGGCTGTGAGGTGGAGACTCCGGGAACTGTGGTGGCTGCAACTGAAACAAGAACTGAAACTTTGATTCCACCTCTGCACCACCCATCGGAAAAACCACTTGATCTGAAACTTGCAGTAGAAACTCAGAACTGCAAATGCTGGTATACAAATAAAAAAGACACAAAGTGCTGGAGGAACTCAGCGGGTCACAGAGGGAATGGACAGACAGCGTCTCTGGTCGGGACCCTTCTTCAGATTGATGGAGAAAACTGGAATAGAGAGGTGGGGGCGGGGCAAAGCATAGCGAGTGATAGGTGGATACAGGTGGGGGGGGGATGGGGAGATGGGTGGAGTAAGTGACAGAGTCTGGAGGTGCAAAGGAGACATGAGGGGGTCAGATAGAGAGAGAAGAGGTGTTACCCAGTGTGAGGTGTATGTCCTGTATCTCTGCACTGTGGGGGGGGCTCAATGTGTCAGGGGTTATGGGGAGAGGGCAGGGGAATGGGGTTAGGAGGGAGAGATAGGAGAGCCGTGATTGACCGGCGGAGTAGACTTGATGGGCCGAATGGCCTAATTCTGCTCCCATCACTTATGACCTTATGATCAAGTGTAATCGTGTATTGTCTTTCCGCTGAGTGGTGAGGACGCAACGAGAACGCTTTTCACCGTACCTCAGTACACGTGACAATAAACTAAACTCAACTTAAGCAGGAGAGAGGGATAAATGTGGAAGGGGGCACTGGGGGAGGGGAAAGCGGGGGGGGATAAATGGGAAATATTGGAATTTTGAACGGGAGGCGTGTGTATGGAGAATTGGAAAGGAGGAGAGTGACTGGAATGAACGAATGCTTCTTCTTCTTGCGTCTGAGGCAGCAGAGGTTATGTAACGGCCTCCAGGCACTGTAGCCAGTTCAATGTGCTGTTGTCGAGGGCTGTGAGGTCTACCCCTCCACCAGGGGGGCGGAGGGCGGAGGGCGGAGGACAGCGCCAGTCGGAAATGACGTGCTGCTGCGCTGTTTGCTGGTCTGCTCCACACACGCAGGCTGCTGGTGAACGCAGGCAGCCCCCCAGCGATGCATGTTGGCGTTGAACCGGCCGACCCCTGTACGGAGCCAGTTCAGGGCCACCCACTCGTTGCGGGGCAGGTCCGAGCCGAGTGGGGCTGTGGTGTTCGTGCAACAGTGAATTGAGGAGGTCGTGAAGTCTGTTCCCAGCTGGTTCTCCATGCTCCTAGTGTGTTGACACCGGAACCACAGAGGGAGAAGGGGCGACGAGATGACAGGTGTTGAGGTCCCAGCTGCTGGGCAAGGTGGTGCAGAGGATGTTGGGCGTCCGATGGGACCTTGCACACCAGCCTTTGGGTGAAGTGAATGATAGAAGCAGCAGAAATGAATGATAGAAACATAGAAAATAGGTGCGGGAGTAGGCCATTTGGCCCTTCGAGTTATGGCTGACCATCTAAAATCAGTACCCTGTTCCTGCTTTCTCCCCATACCCTTTGATTCCGTTAGCCCTAAGAGCTAAATCTAACTCTCTCTTGAATACATCCAGTAAATTGGCCTCCACTGCCTTCTAGTGGCAGAGAATTCCACAGATTCACAACTCTCTGGGTGATGAAGTTTTTCCTCATCTCAGTCCTAAATGGCCGACCCCTTATTCTTGAACTGTGACCCCTGGTTCTGGACTCCCCCAACATGGGGAACATTTTTCCTGCATCCAGCCTGTCCAATCTTTTAAGAATTGTATATGTTTCTATAATCCCCTCTCAGAAGTGGGGATCATAGAAACACCGGAAGTGGTGGCGCTGCCTGGCAGCTGCGGCTCGCTTGCAGTCCGTCTGTTTTTTCTTTTTTTTTGTTGTTGTTTTCTTTTGTCTGTTTTAGTTAAAGTTAGTTAAATTTTGTTTATTAGGTTGTGTATGTGTGGGGGGGGGGGGGTGGGAGAAACAGGGTTTTGGTCTCTTCCTTCGGGGGGGAGGCGACTTTTTTCTTGTCGTGTCCCCGTCTCCGTCTCCGCTGAGGCCTAATGGCGGAGCTGGCGGCCTCGGGGCCGTGGCGGCGTTCCGGCGGCAGACCTGGCTTGGAGCTGTGGCGGCGTTCCGGCGGTGGACCCTTCTTCGGAGGTTCGACCGCGGCCCCAGTGGACGACATAGTCGGGAGCTCGCAGGTCCCAGGTTGGTGACCTGTTTTTCCGGAGCTCCCGCAACAACAGCTTCGTCCGCTGGACTGGAGGGCGGCAGCTTCAGCGGCTTCGACCGCCCCAGGCCACGGAGCTTGAACCGGCCCGTTCGCGGAGCACGGTTGAGCCGCGGGACTCACTTACCGTGACCCCACCGGGTGATGGAGGCCTGGATCGCCTCAACGCAGAGGGAGAACACAGAGGGAAGAGACAAAGACTTTAAGACTTTTGCCTCCATCACAGTGAGGAGGTGTCTGGTGAACTCACTGTGGTGGATGTTACATTTGTGTTTATTGTGTGTTTTTGTTCTTTTTATTATATGTAGGACTGCATGGCAACGAAATTTCGTTCAGACCGAAAGGTCAATGACAATAAAGGATACTTTGACTTTGACTTTGATCCTTCTAAATTCCAGTGAATACAAGCCCAGTCGACCCATTCTTTCATCATATGTCAGTCCCGCCGGCACAGGACCATTGTTCGCTCCTACCTTATAAAGAGATTGGAAGATGAATTTATAAACGGGTTCCATGCTGGAGCTGGAGCTGACCCCTGGTTCTGGGCTCCCCCAACATCGGGTAACATTTTTCCTGCATCTAGCCTGTCCAATCACTTAAGGATGTAATATGTTTCTATAAGATCCAATGATTCCTTTATCATCACATGCACCTGGTGTGTCTTGTGTACGGTGAGATGCTGACGTATTTTCCCTTCTCCCTCCAGTACATGTACTCGTACATCAAGGGACTGTCGGACAGCCCCTTTGCGGACTTCCTTGTCTACCTTTCCCACAGCTCGGATTTCTTCTATCACAATGGGCAGCAGGATTGGTGGAGACAGCGGTTTGCAGAACTCTTCCTGGAATGTGACGTCGGCAAGGCCAGTATTCCCAGGAAATGTCCACTCGCTAACACTTACAGCACGACAGGTGGGATAGAGTGGATGTGGAGAGGATGTTTCCACTAGTGGGAGAGTCTAGGACCAGAGGTCACAGCCTCAGAATTAAAGGACGTTCCTTTAGGAAGGAGATGAGGAGGAATTTCGTTGCAGACACTGGGCCTCTGGTCACTGGAGTTTAGAAGGATGAGGGGGTACCTTATTGAAACATACCGAATAGTGAAAGGCTTGGATAGAGTGGATGTGGAGAGGATGGTTCCACTAGTGGGAGAGTCTAGGACCAGAGGCCGTAGCATCTGAATAAAAGGACGTACCTTTAGGAAGGAGATGAGGAGGAATTTCTTTAGTCAGAGGATGGTGAATCTGTGGAATTCTTTGCCACAGACGGCTGTGGAGGCCAAGTCAATGGATATTTTCAAGGCATAGATAATTAGATTCTTGATTAGTATGGATGTCAGAAGTTATGGGGAGAAGGCAGGCGAATGGGGTTAGGAGGGAGAGATAGATCAGCCGTGATTGAATGGCGGAGTAGACTTGATGGGCCGAATGGCCTAATTCTGCTTATGAACCTATGAACTGGCACACAAGTGTGAGTGTATAACAGGCAACAAGAACTTTTCACTGCACCCCTTTACACATGACAATAAACTAAACTCAAACTCAAATTAATTCATAAGTTGCAAGATGTTTCAGATGATGAAAGTGAAGTAAAACTCACTCCAGCACTTTGTGACTTTTTTTTTGCATAAAACTTCTCTTGATATAGTGCGGGCTTTTGAACAGACAAATGATTCTCCTGTTGTTTGAGGAATTCTATGACCAACAATCGGACGCAAGTAAACTAGAATTACACAACCCCAGGAAATGTGAGTACTAAACAAGTGGATTAGTGATAAGGAGTGGTTCACAAGGTCATGTGATAGGAGCAGAATTAGGCCATTCGGCCCATCGACTCTACTCCACCATTCAATCATGGCTGATCTATCTCTCCCTCCTTCTCCCCATAACCCCTGACACCCGTACTAATCAAGAGTCTATCTATCTCTGCCTTAAAAATACCGAATGATGGCCTCCACAGCCATCTGTGGCAAAGAATTCCACAGATTCACCACCTAAAGACATTTCTCCTCATCTCCTTCCTAAAAGAACGTCCTTTAATTCTGAGGCTGTGACCTCTGGTCCTAGATTCTCCCTCTAGTGGCAACATCCTCTCCACATCCACTCTATCCAGGCCTTTCACTATTCGGTACGTTTCAATGATGCTTCCCCTCATTCTTCTAAACTCCAGCGAGTGCAGGCCCAGTGCCGTCAAACACTCATCGTATGTTAACCCACTCATTCCTGCGATCATTCTTGTAAACCTCCTCTGGACCTTCTCCAGAGCCAACACATCCTTCCTCTGATATGGTGCCCAAAACTGCTCACAATGCTCCACATGCGGCCTGATGCAGCATCAGCATTACATTGCAGTTTTTGCATTCTAGTCACCAATAAATGCTACCCTTCCTTACTATATGATTATAACTAGTATGAACAGGTGATCGATGTTTGGCATGGATACGATGGGCCGAAGGGCCTGTTTCCATGCTTTATCTATCAATCAATCAATCAATTGAATTAACCTCTCCAAGCTGGAGTTAATTATGAATGCTAATAAAGTCTTGCATAAAAGGCTTTGCCACAGAAGGCCGTGGCAGCCAAGTCAGTGGATATTTTTAAGGCAGAGATAGATAGATTCTTGATTAGGACGGGTGTCAAGGGTTATGGGGAGAAGGCAAGAGAATGGGGTTAGGAGGGAGAGATAGATCAGCCATGATTAAATGGCGGAGTAGACTTGATGGGCCGAATGGCCTAATTCTGCTCTAACTTATGAACTCATCTTTCAAGGTTTTATTGTTTGAGATTATCGCGATTAGCTTGGGCTGAAGCACCTATCACTTATGATCTTATAGGTTGGTACATATCTATACTCCAAAGCCTTTCCTGACGTCCTCTGAGTGAGGGCTACATGTATATATGTATGTAGTCTGTTTTGTTGTGCTATTCTTATAACAAATGTAAAGCACTTTGGCCAACGAGAGTTGTTTTTTTAAATGTGTTATATAAATAAATGTGACTTGACTTGACGTGACTAAATGTTGGGACTTTATTAAGGACTTCTTTGCCACTTTCTTAGGGCCTCTCATTGAACTCGATGAAATGGAGCCAGAGGACTTTATGGTTGACTTTGGGAATGAGTACATCAGTGGCCAGGTGCCGGCCTTGTACTACACTGCGCCAGAGAGTGGCCAAGATGAGGAAGAGGCAGCTGACGGAACACCACGAGACCAGCAGCAGGCCAGAGAGAGCAATGTGGCAGTGAGGCCCATAACTGCACAAACTTTCAGAACAAGCATTGGTAAGGCCAGCGGAAGAAATGTGTAGGAAGTAAAACTGTAGATATACGCGTAAAGCTGGAGTAACTCAGCGGGACGGGCAGCATCTCTGGCGATGAGTCACTCCCACTGTACTCACTCCCCTCCCAGTCTTGTGTGGCCAAGTAACATGCCGACTCAACCATCCAGTTCACCAATGAGTTCCCTGAAAGTGGCATCACCGGTAGACAGGGTGGTCAAGAAGGCTTTGGGCACATTGGCCTCCATCAGTCAGGGTGTTGAGTATAGATGTTGGGACGTTGTATTACAGTCTTGACATGGGAAAGATGCAGGAACAAAGAACTGCAGATGCTGGTTTCCACCAAAGACAATAGACAATAGGTGCAGGAGGAGGCCATTCGGCCCTTTGAGCCACCACCGCCATTCATGTGATCATGGCTGATCATCCCCGTTCCTGCCTTCTCCCCATATCCCCTGACTCCGCTATCTTTAAGAGCCCTATCTAGCTCTCTCTTGAAAGTATCCAGAGAACCGGCCTCCACCGCCCTCTGAGGCAGAGAATTCCACAGACTCACCACTCTGTGTGTGAAAATGTTTCCTCACCTCCGTTCTAAATGCCTTGCCCCTTATTTTTAAGGGGTAAGAGACACAAAGTGCTAGAGTATCCCAGCGGGACAGTTACTCCAGTTACTCCAGTTACTCCAGTTACTCCAGTTACTCCAGCATTTTGTGTCTATCTTCAGCATAGGATTATAGCCTCATTAACGCAGCCTTTTTTTTCATAGTCAGAGGAGCAGAACTAGGCCATTCGGCCCATCGAGTCCACTCTGCCATTCAATCATGGCTGATCATTCTTTCCCTCTCAACCCCATTCTCCTGCCTTCTCCCCATAAACCCTGACACCCGTACTAATCAAGAATCCATCTATCTTTGCCTTAAAAATACACAAATCATCCACAGTCTTCTGTGGCAATGAATTCCACAGATTCACCACCCTCTCACTAAAGAAATTCCTCCTCGTCTCCAGAAGTCCTATAATTCTGAAGCTGCGATCTCTAGTCCTAGACTCTCCCACTAGTGGAAACATCCTCTCCACATCCACTCTATCCAGGCCTTTCACTGTTTGGTAAGTTTCAATGAGGTTCCCCCTCATTCTTTACATTTATACCCAGCCAATTAACCTACAAACCTGCACGTCTATGGAATGTGGGAGGAAACCGAAGATCTCAGAGAAAACGCACGCCGTCAGGGAGAGAACGTGCAAACTCCGTACAGACAGCACTATCTGCGATCTAAGGACCTTCAATATTTTACTTCAAAGCCAACTATACCAATATAATAGGTACACAAAAGGCTGGAGAAACTCAGCGGGTACAGCAGCATCTATGGAGCGAAGGAAATAGGCGACGTTTTGGGCCGAAACCCTTTGGGTTTCGGCCCAAAATGCTGCTGTACCCGCTGAGTTTCTCCAGCCTTTTGTGTACCTTCGATCTTCCAGCATCTGCAGTTCCTTCTTGAACACGTATACCAATATAATTGTGTGTTTTAATTGACTTTTTCTTGCAGGTGACATTCCTATTGGAATACCTTCTCATAATTATATCCGTGAAGAAGAGGAAGCGAGATTGTCGAAATTTCCAGGTATTGTAACATTCTACCCAGATTAGATTCTTCTCCAAATTTAGATAAAAGCAGAATGGATGCAAGGGTCAAGAGTGTGTCATTGTTGCATGTACCGATTATAGAAGAATGAAACTCTTACTTGCAGAAGCTTCATGCAACAACCCACAGATAATATCTTTATATTTTTAAATTAATTACCATAATAATACGGGAGCTAATACCATGGGAGTCCATGTTACAACCAAAGACACAGTCCGTAGAAGATCACAGTTGCTGAGGTCAGTGTTGTGCAGTGTTCAAGAGTCTGGTGGTTGTTAGGAAGAAGCTGTTCTTGAACCTGGAGGTCACAGTTTTCAGTCTCCTGTACCTTCTTCCTGATGGTAGCAGTGAGATGAGAGCGTGGCCAGGGTGGTGTGTGTCTCTGATGATGCTGGCTTCCTCTTTGAGGCAGCGCCTCCTGTAGATCTCTTCGATAGGGGGATACGAAGAAATCAATGGCAATGAAACTAGTTCTAGACATTAAATATACTTGTTCTAACTTCTGATGGATCAATTATGCAATATTATACAAAGGATCTCAAGGAAGGTGCAAATCTTCCACTTTTAGTTCCTAAAGTTGAATTCTGCTTCACTTCTGATCCAGCACATCTAAAGTCCTCTTGCAATGGAGGAGGCCCAGGACATAAAGGTCAGCGTGGGAATGGGAATGAAAATGGTTGAGGAATGTTTTGGTAGGAAAAAACTGCAGATGCTGGTTTAAATCGAAGGTAGACACAAAATGCTGGAGTAACTCAGTGGGACGGGCAGCATCTCTGGAGAGAAGGAATGGGTGACGTTTCAGGTCGAGACCCTTCTTCAGACTGAATTATTGGAATATTTTAGGTAGCAAATATAAATAAATGATTTATTGTCTATTTAAGTTTGCATGTCTACTTCATGGTTCTTTAGACCTTAGAGATACAGCACAGAAACAGGCCCTTCGGCCCACTGAGTCCGCGCCGACCAGCGATCCCCGCACACTAGCACTATCCTACAAACTAGGGACAATTTACAATTTACAGAAGCCAATTAACCTACAAACCTGCACGTCTTTGGAGTGTGGGAGGAAACCAGAGCACCCGGAGAAAACCCACGCAGGTCAAGGGGAGAACGTACAAACTCCGTACAGACAGCACCCATAGTCAGGATGGAACCCAGGTCTCTGGCGCTGTGAGGCAGCAACTCTACCGCTGCTCCACCCTATTGGAATGTATTGGAATCTTTTGGATAGTGAATACAAATAAATTATTCAATAGCATATTTTAGTTTGCATATCTAGAGTCATAGAGTGAAACAGCGTGGGAACAGGCTCTTAGGCCCAACTTGCCCACACTGGCCAACATGTCCCATCTACACTAGTCCCACCTGCCTGCGTTTGGTCCATATCCCTCTAAACATGTCCTGTCCATGTACCTGTCTAATTGTTTCTTAAATGTTGCTATAGTACATATGGTTCTTTAGACTTTGATTTAAGATCACAACTACCCTGTATTGCATACAAGAATTCGAGGATCGCTGGCCAGCATGGAATCGGTGGGCCGAAGGGACTGTTTCCGAGCTGTATCTCTAAACTAAACTAAGTAAACAGTGCTGCCTGGGTCAGAGAGGTTAATCTTTCTCCTTGGCTTCATCCAGATCTGACCACCATCATCTTGGATCTGCAGTCTCACAGCCTTGCGCTGCACACGAGTCCCTTCAAGCGGAGGTTCAAGAATATTGTGCAGTTTGTGCAGCTGATGGAGGTATATGTGGGCAAAAGTACCTCCACCTCGACCAAGGAAAACCTGATCGAATTTATTCAGGCGACGTATAAGGAAACCAAAGAGGAAAAATTGGAAAACATAGCTCAGGTAATTCCCACAAATCTTTCTTGTTGCCGTCTCTGTTAACTTCAGCGTGTAGAAGGGAATGTTGTGCTATTTTAGTGCAATACTCGTACCCAGTTGAGTTTAGTTTATCGTCGTGTACCGAGGTACAGTGAAAAGCTTTTTTGTTGCGCGGTGACCAGTCAGCGTGGAAAAAGGCGTAGAATGAGGGTCAGCCATTTAGTACTGAGATGAGGAAAATCGTTTTCACCCAGAGAGTTGTAAGTCTGTGGAATTCTCTGCCACAGAAGGCAGTGGAGGCCAATGCACTGGATGTTTTCAAGAGAGAGTTAGATTTAGCTCTTGGGGCTAACAGAAACATGGGATATGGGGAGAAAGCAAGAACGGGGTACTGATTTTGGATGATCAGCCATGATCATATTAAATGGTGGTGCTGGCTCGAAGGGCCAAATGGCCTACTCCTGCACCTATTTTCTATGTTTCTATGTCTATGTTTCTACATAAGGCCCTTTGGCCCAACTTGCCCACAACGACCAACATGTCCCATCTACATGTCCCATCCCCACCTGCCTGCGTTTGGTCCATATCCTTTCAAACCTCTCCTATCCATGTACATGTTTAAATGCTTCTTAAATGTTGGGATAGTCCCTGCCCCAACTACCTCCTCTGGCAGCTTGTTCCATACACCCACCATCCTTTGTGTGAAAAAGTTACCCTTCAGATTCCTAGTAATCTTTTCCCCCTCACTTTCAACCGATGTCCTCTGGTTCACTGGTTATTGATCTGGGCAAAAGACTGTGCGTCTTCCCGATCTATTCCTCCCATGATATTATATACTTCAATAAGATCACCCCTCATCCTCCTGCGCTCCAAAATAATAGAGACCCAACCTGCTCAACCTCTCCCTGTGGCTCAGACTAATTGATTGGACTATCAGACCCTCGGATTATCCTTGATCGGACTTTGCTGGCTTAACCTTGCACTAAACGTTATTCCTTTATCATGTATCTGTACACTGTAAATGGCTCGATTGTAATCATGTATTGTCTTTCCGCTGACTAGATAGCAGGCAACAAAATATTTTCACTGTACCTTGATACACGTGACAATAAACTAAACTAAACTATCTTGTGATGTTCACCACCGGAAATTGGAGGAGCAGCACCTCATATTCCGCTTGGGCAGTCTGCACCCTAGCGGCATAAACATTGACCTCCAATTTCCGGTAGCCCTTGCTGTCTCCTCCCCTTTTCAGCTCTCCCTCAGCCCTCGGGCTCCTCCTCTTCTTTTCACCTTTCTTCTCCCCGCCCCCTCCCCCACCCCACATCAGTCTGAAGAAGGGTTTCGGCCCGAAACGTCGCCTATTTCCTTCGCTCCATAGATACTGCTGCACCCGCTGAGTTTCTCCAGCACTTTTGTCTATCGTGTGATGTGTTGGCTTTGGCGTTGGCTAAACTGTGGAGATGGGAGGCAGTGGACAAGGCATTTTTGAAAAGGTTTTTCCTTTCTTGAGGGGGGTGTCGGGAGTTATGGAGAGAAAGCAGGAGAATGGGGTTAAGAGGAAAAAAATATAGATCAGCCACGAGTGAATGATGGAGTAGACTTGATGGGCCGAATGGCCTAATTCTGCTCCGATGACTTATGAACAGCACGGTGGCGCAGCGGTAGAGTTGTTACCTCACAGCGCCAGAGACCCGGGTTCGATCCTGACCATGGGTGCTGTCTGTACGGAGTTTGTACGTTCTCCCCGTGACCTGCGTGGGGTTTTCTCCGAGATCATCTGGTTCCTCCCACACTCCAAAGACGTGCATGTTAATTGTAGGTTACTTGGCTTGGTGTAAATATTAAAATTGTCCCTAGTGTGTGTAGGATCGTGTTGGTGTGCGGGGATCGCTGGTCGGTGCGGACTCAGTGGGCCGAAGGGCCTGTTTCTGTGCTGTATCTCTAGACTCTAAACTGCCTCATTCATCATTGTTTCTGTTTGCAGGCAAACCAGGTAGCTCTGCAAAACACCCACAAGATCATCCTGGACGCACTGTTTGAGAAGTGGGACAACGATGTCTCAGGACACATTAAGCTGCGAGAGCTCACCGAACTCATCAGTAAATACAAGGATGGAACGGAACGCAACTCCTTAAAGAGAGGTAGGAACACTGATTTGCCAAGTTGGCTTATTGTAGATGAATCTCTTTCATGTCAGAGTCAAGAGAGTTTTATTGTCATGTGGCCCAGATAGAACAATGACATTCTTACTTGCAGCAGCACAACACAATGTGTAAACATAGTACTCTGTAAATATAATAAACGAGAAAAAAAAATTCAGTGCACACATGAAAAACAAACAATAATAGTGGAAAGATAATAATAGCTCGGAGCTTATTTGGAGGTTGTAGTGTTTAATAGCCTGATAGTTGTAGGGAAGAAGCTGTTCCTGAACCTGGACGTTAGGTTTTCCGGCACCTGTACCATCTTCCCGATGGCAGTGGTGAAATGAGTGTGTGGCCAGGGTGGTGTGGGTCTCTGGTGATGCTGGGTGTCAGGGGTTATGTGGAGAAGGCAGGAGAATGGGGTAAGGAGAGATAGATCAGCCATGATTGAATGCCAGAGTAGACTTGATGGGGTGAATGGCCTAATTCGGCTCCTAGAGCTTATGATATAGAATATAGAAACACTCTACTGGACTGTTTGTGAGAAAATAATTTCACTGTGTGTTTGCACTTCACTCAAGTGGCACTAAAGCACCGTTGAACATTGAATCTTTGATATTACAATGGCCTCCAATACAGAAATCTGTTTCTGGGCCAAAGCTAGAAATTATTGCAGCTGATGAGAAATTATACACCAGTTTGTGATTGAAATTGTCCCAAACTGTATTATAGGGAGTCACAGAGTGATACAGTGTGGAAAGAGGCCCTTCGGCCCGACTTGCCCACACTGACCAACATGTCCCAGCTACACTAGTCCCACCTGCCTGCGTTTGGCCCGAATCCCTCTAAACCTGTCCTATCCATGTAGCGGTCCGAATGTATATTAAATGTTACAGTCCCAGCCTCAACTACCTCCTCTGGCAGCTCGTTCCATACATCCACAACCTTCTGTGTGAAAACGCTGCCCCTCGGGTTCCTATTAAATCTTCTCCCACTCACCTTAAACGTATGCCCTCAGGTTCTTGATTCCCCTACGCTGGGTAAAAAACTCTGTTACTCTCTCAATAAAATTCCACTCAAAATGTTATACACATCTATAGGATCAGCCTCCTGTGCTCCAAGGAATAGAGTCCTAGCTTGCCCAACCTCTCCCTATAACTCAGGTCCTTGAGCCCTGGCAACATCCTCATAAAGTTACTATTATTCACGGTGGCACAGCGGGTAGAGTTGCTGCCTCACAGCGCCAGAGAACCCAGGTTCGATCCTGACTACGGGTGCTGTCTGTACAGAGTTTGTACATTCTCCCTGTGACGGCGTGGGTTTTCTCTGGGTGCTCCAGTTTCCTCCCACACTCCAAAGGCGTACAGGTTTGTAGGTTAATTGGCTTGGTATAAATGTAAAATTGTCTCTAGTGTGTGTAGGATAGTGTTAGCGTGCGGGGATCGCTGGTCGGTGCAGACTCGGTGGGCCGAAGGGCCCATTTCCACGTCTCTCCAAACTAAACTAAACTAATTTATTTGTTTCATAGCATCTTGGTTTTCCCACGACTTTTCCTGCCCTTATATAGAAAATCATTCGGATCGTGATGTTTGCAATTGTCTGCATTTGTAAGTTCATATTTCAGGCTAAAGGTCTTACGATTGGGAATAAAAGAAGGATCAGAGGATATGGTCACAGTGGGAGATTTATTAGATACAGCTGCTGAGTTCAGACATTTTTTACCGTGACAAGACTTGTATCTACTTTAGTTTAGTTTAATTTTAGTTCAGATATACAGCGCGGAAACAGGCCCTTCAGCTCACGGAGTCCAAGTCAACCAGCGATCCTCGTACACTAACACTATCCTACACACACTAGGGATACCAAGCCAATTAACCTACAGACCTGGACATCTATGGAGAGTGGGAGAAAGCTCACGGGGAGAACGTGCAAACTCCGTACAGACAGCACCCGTAGTCAGGATTGAACCTGGGTCTCTGATGCTGTGAGGCAGCAACTCTACCCGCTGCACCACCGTGCTGCCCTGTTCCTTACAAGTGTGTGCTTGGACGACTCTCATTCTCACCCCCCTGAAAACTTTGTGTGTTTTAAGTCAGAATGAGTGGATTGATGCAATGCTGGGGATGAGTGGGTTAAAGTGCGATGAGCGTTTGTCAGCACTGGGCCTCCACCCGCTGGAGTTTAGAAGAATGAGGGGGGACTTCATTGAAACTTACTGTTTAGTGAAAGGCCTGGATGGAATGGATGGGGAGAAGGAATGGGTGACGTTTCAGGTTGAGACCCTTCTTCAGACTGAGAGTCAGGGGAGAGGGAGACAGAGATATGGGCTGATCAAAGCAGACGATGATAAGCAAATGTTAGAACTAGGGTAGGGGGGGAAGGGAGAGAGAGGGACAGCGAGGGTTACTTGAAGTTCGAGAAATCAAAATTCCTATTGCTGATAGGCACAAGATGCTGGAGTAACTCAACGGGTCAGACAGCATCTCTGGAGAGAAGGAATAGGCGATGTTTCGGGTCGAGACCCTTGTTCCACTGGGTTGTGAGCTGCCAGAGCGAGAGGCTGTGAGAAAGGTGTGGAGATTTCCAGGCCTCTGCCAGAGATGGTGGGGAACCAGGATATCGACAGCACATTCCTGTAACTGCGTGGTCACAGACGCTGATAATCCTTCGTTCCACTCTCCATTGTATTACACAGCTGCTGAAGTTCCCAGACGCACTGTTTTTGGCCGGCTGGAAGGAAGTCCAACAGTCATAACGACTCCATCCCTGAAATCACAACGGGTGACATGGGCGGCACGGTGGTGCAGCGGGTAGAGCTGTTGCCTCACAGCGCCAGAGACATGGGTTCTATCCTGACCACGGGTGCTGTCTGTATGGAGTTTGTACGTTCTCCCCGTGACCGCGTGGGTTTTCTCCGGGTGCTCTGGTTTCTTCCCACCCTCCAAAGACGTGCATGTTTGTAGGTTAAATGTCTTCTCTAAATTGTAAATTGTCCGTGGTGTGTGTAGGATAGTGTTAGTGTGCGGGTGATCACTGGTCGGAGTGGACTTGATGGGCCGAAAGGCCTGTTTCCGTGCTGTATCTCTAAACTAAAGCCGAATTAAACTACAGATGCTGGAATCTTACAGCATTGTAGTTTAGAGACACGGCACGGAAACAGGCCCTTCGTCCCACCGAGGTCGCGTACTAATACTATCTTACACCCACTAGGGACATTTTATATTATACCAAGCCAATTAATCTACAAACCTGCACGTCTTTGGAGTGTGGGAGGAAACCAAAGATCTCAGAGAAATCCCACGCAGGTCAAGGGGAAGACATGCAAAGTCTGTAAAGAAAGCACTATCTCTACCATCTACTACTGCCTTAAAAATACCCATTGCCTTGGCCTCCACAGCCATCTGTGGCAATGAATTAAACAAAACTTCTCACAGGTAATTTTTCCTGCGCTGTGGACAATATGGGCGCTGTGTTTTGCCGAGCTATTATAGGAAAGATATTGTCAAGCTTGAAAGAGTTCAGGAAAGATTTACGAGGATGTTGTCGGGACTAGAGGGTGTGAGCTATAGGGTGAGGTTGAGCAGGCTGGGTCTCTATTCCATGGAGCGCAGGAGGATGAGGGGTGATCTTATAGAGGTGTACAAAATCATGAGAGGAATAGATTGGGTAGATGCACAGAGTCTTTTACCCAGTGTAGGGGAATTAAGGACCAGAGGACATGGGTTCAAGGTGAGGTGGGAAAAGATTCAATAGGAATCCGAGGGGTAACTTTTTCACACAGAGGGTGGTGGGTGTATGGAACAAGCTGCCAGAGGACGTAGTTGAGGCTGGGATTATCCCATAGTTTAAGAAACATTTAGACAGGTACATGGATAGGACAGGTTTGGAGGGATATGGACCAGGTGCAGGCAGGTGGGACTAGTGCAGCTGGGACATTGTTGGCTGGTGTGGGGGAGTTGGGCCGAAGGGCCTGTTTCCACACTGTATCACTCGATGACCCGCGTTTGCCCCACAGCCCATCACAAGCTGAAGCTCTACCGCAAGTACTACTCGGACAACCCCGCCCTGACCAAGTCAGAGTTCAACGTGTACATCGAGACGCTGGTGGCTGAGATCTCGGGCAAGGAGGACGACTTTGAGAACCTGGTCACGTTCCTGACGGCCAGAAGTGAACAGAACTGCCTGGAGAGAGCACGTCACAGGGCCAGGCGCAAATGGTTCTACGACATCAAATGGGCCGCAGTCACCTCCAGCTCCAGCATGGAACCCGTTTATAAAGTTGTCTTCCAATCTCTTTATAAGGTACGACCGAACAGTGGTCCTGGGCCGGCGGGACTGACATATGATGAAAGAATGGGTCGACTAGGCTTGTATTCACTGGAATTTAGAAGGATGAGAGGTGATCTTATAGAAACATATAAAATTCTTAAAGGATTGGACTGGCTAGATGCAGGAATTTTTTTCCCGAAGTTAGGGGAGTCCAGAACCAGGGGTCACAGCTTAAGAATAAGGGGTAGCTCATTTCAGACTGAGATGAGAAGAAACTTTTTCACTCAGAGAGTTGTGAATCTGTGGATTTCTCTGCCAGAGAAGGCAGTGGAGGCCAATTCACTGGATGTATTCAAGAGAGAGTTAGATTTAGCTCTTAGGGCTAACGGTATCAAGGAATATGGGGAGAAAGCAGGAACGGGGTACTGATTCTGGATGATCAGCAATATTAGTGCAATAATAACAATAATAGTTCAGAGCTTATTTGAGGTTGTAGTGTTTAATAGCCTGATGGCTGTGGGGAAGAAGCTGTTCCTGAACCTGGACGTTACAGTTTTCAGGCTCCTGTATGTTCTTCCCGATGGTAGTGGTGAAATGAGTGTGTGCCCAGGGTGGTGTGGGTCTCTGTTGCTGGGCGCCTTTTTGAGGTAGCGACTCCTGTAAATCCCTTCGATGGTGGAGAGATCAGAGCTGGTGATGGACTGGGCAGTGTTCACAACTTTCTGCAGTCTATTCCGCTCCTGGGCATTCAAGTTGTCGAACCAGGCCACGATGCAACCAGTCAATATGCTCTCTACTGTACACCTGTGGAAGTTCAAGAGAATCCTCTCTGACATCCCGAATCTCCATAATCTTCCCAGGAAGTAGAGGCGTTGATGTGCTTTGTTTATACTTGCATCAGCGTGCTGGGTCCAGGTCTACCCTTGTAATGGGACAAATTTTCCCGTGACAGGACACGGAAGCGCACGGTGACAACAAGAGAATCAGCTCGTCCATTGCCCTGCTGAGGCACAATTACCACAGACCAGACAGGGGTGAGGTCTTCCTACACTATGTGGCATGCACAGTGGAAGATGCACCTTATGTACTAAACCAGGCACTGTACAGAGATATGGGTGTAAGGTAAGTGTGGGCCTTTAATACATCGCGCCTCCACTCCCAACCCTGACGTCTATCAACATAAAATACTGGAGTAACTCAGCGGGACAGGCAGCATCGCTGGAGTGAAGGAATGGGTGGCGTTTCTGGGTCGAGACCCTTCTCCTATTACTTGTGGACTTATGGACTTGCATTGGGGATTTTGTGGGACTAGAGTCAAATAGTGAATGGACCGGATAGAGTGGACGTGGAGAGACAGTTTCTAATAGTGGGAGAGTCTAGGACCAGAGGTCACAGTCTCAGAATTAAAGGATGTACCTTTAGGAATGAGATGAGGAGGGATTTCTTTAGCCAGAGGGTGGTGATTCAATGGATATTTTTAGATTGATTCTTGATTAGTACAGGTGTCAGGGTTTATGGGGAGAAAGCAGGAATATGGGGTTAGGATGGAGAGGTAGATCAGCCATGATTGAATGGCGGAGTAGACGATAGGCCCGAATGGCCTAATTCTGCTCCAGTCACTACTAAAGTCAGTGGGTCAGGCAGCATCTGTGGAGGGATTAGACAGTAGATGTTCTTGGCCGGGACCCTTCTTCATACTGATGGTGTAAGAGGGAGAAAACTAGAAAAATGAGGTGAGGGTGGAACAACGCTTCTCTTTTGCAGCTTTCTCCTCTTTACTCCAGTCTGAAGAAGGGTCCCGACCTGAAACGTTTGTCCATCCACTCGACAGATGCCGTCTGACCTGCGGAGTTCCTTCAGCACTTTGTGTTTGTCTCAAGATTCCAGCATCTGCAGTTTAGTTTAATTTAGAGATACAGCGCGGAAACAGGCCCTTCAGCTTGCTGAATCTGCACCGACCAGCGATCCCCGCACACTAACACTATCCTACACACACCAGGGACAATTTACATTTATACCGAGCCAATTAACCGACAAACCTGCACGTCTTTGGAGTGTGGGAGAAAACTGGAGCATCTGGACGAAACCCATGCATGGGGAGAACGTACAAACTCCGTATAGACAGCACCCGTAGTCGGGATCGAACCCGGGCCTCTGGCGCTGTGAGGCAGCAACTCTACCGCTGCGCCACCGTGCCGGTCCCTAGTTGAGCTCATTGATTATCAGTCTTATCCATGCATCATTAGCCTGCCAATATCATTGTTTTGTTTTTTACACAGAGAGTGGTGAATCTGTGGAATTCTCTGCCACAGAAGGTAGTTGAGGCCACAGTTCATTGGCTATATTTAAGAGGGAGTTAGATGTGGCCCTTGTGGCTAAAGGGATCAGGGGGTATGGAGAGAAGGCAGGGATGGGATACTGAGTTGGATGATCAGCCATGATCATATTGAATGGCGGTGCAGGCTCGAAGGGCCGAATGGCCTACTCCTGCACCTATTTTCTATGTTTCTATGTTAATAGACACAAAATGCTGGAGTAACTCAGTGGGACAGGCAGCATCTCTGGAGTGAAGGAATGGGTGATGCTTGGATGTTTTGTGTCTATCTTCGGTTTAAACCAGCATCTGCAGTTCCTTCCTACACAATGTTTAAGAAAGAACTGCAGATGCTGGAAAAATTGAAGGTAGACAAAAATGCTGGAGAAACTCAGCGGGTGAGGCAGCGTCTATGGAGCGAGGGAATAGGTGACGTTTCGGGTTGCGATCCTTGCAGGTGAGGCGGCATCTATGGAGCGAAGGAATAGGTGACGTTTCGGGTCGAGACCCTTGCGGGTCTCGACCTGAAACGTCACCTATTCCTTCGCTCCATAGATGCTGCCTCACCCGCTGAGTTTCTCCAGCATTTTTGTCTACCTTCCTACACAATGTAATTGTTAAGATCGCTATGTGAATGACGGTCACTTGAGATGCGGTTTCTAAGAAAGATGGTGAAATAATAATAATAATAATGGATGGGATTTATATAGCGCCTTTCTAATACTCAAGGCGCTTTACATCGCATTATTCATTCACTCCTCAGTCACACTCGGTGGTGGTAAGCTACTTCTGTAGCCTCAGCTGCCCTGGGGCAGACTGACGGAAGCGTGGCTGCCAATCTGCGCCTACGGCCCCTCCGACCACCACCAATCACTCACACACATTCACACACATTCACACACAGGCAAAGGTGGGTGAAGTGTCTTGCCCAAGGACACAACGACAGTATGCACTCCAAGCGGGATTCGAACCGGCCACCTTCCGGTTGCCAGCCGAACACTTAGCCCATTGTGCCATCTGTCGTCCCATAAGGAAATAAGGAAAGGTTCCAGGTTCTGCAGCCCCTTGAGTTGGGCCAGCGACCTGTTGGTGCGGTGAGTGAGCTTGTGTCTGTGTTGCTTGCCGCTTTGTGCCACAGTTTTGCGGTGGTGGACGAGGGAAGGCCGCTGCACATCTACAGGGTGCAGGATCACAGCAAGGTCCACTTCTGGAACTGCCACCGGGAGAGGACGGAGGGGTCGTTCCTGGCCATCCCCATCAAGGACCACCACAACCGAGTGTTCGGAGTGATGGGGATCGACACGCTGAGGGACAAGTGTGGCAAAGTGTTCACCGCTCACGAGATCAACTTTTATCAGGTGCGTGGCCCCCGCACGCGGGGAACGGCCGGGCTGACCCCCCCGCTGACTTCTGTGAAACCTGGTTAACGTCTCCGAAAGAGCAAAATGTATTAAAAAATGGAAAGTCGGTGTTTGCCTTCTCCTAACATTCCCGTTAAGTCAAGAGCGTTTTGGTGTCATAAGTCCCAGAACAATGACAATAGACAATAGGCGCAGGAGTAGGCCATTCGGCCCTTCAAGCCAGCACTGCCACTCACTGTGATCATGGCTGATAGACAATAGACAATAGGTGCAAGAGTAGGCCATTCGACCCTTCAAGCCAGCACCGCCATTCAATGTGATCACGGCTGATCATCCCCAATCAGTACCCCGTTCCTGCCTTCTCCCCATATCCCCTGACTCTGCTATCTTTAAGAGCCCTATCTAGCTCTCTCTTGAAAGTATCCAGAGAACTGGCCTCCACCGCCCGGCAGAGAATTCCACAACTCTCTGTGTGGAAAAAGTGTTTCCTCGTCTCCGTTCTAAATGGCTTACCCCTTATTTTTGTGGCCCCTGGTTCTGGACTCCCCCAACATCGGGAACATTTTTCCTGCCTCTAGCGTGTCCAAACCCTTAGTAATCTTGTATGTTTCAATAAGATCCCCCCTTGTATGTTTCAATAAGAGTATACAAGCCCAGCCGCTCCATTCTCTCAGCATATGACAGTCCTGCCATCCCGGGAATTAACCTCGTACATGACGTTCTTGCAGCAGCACAACAGAATATTAAAAAATAGTATTGAACCCGGGTCCCTGGCGCTGCGAGGCAGTAACTCTACCGCTGCGCCACCGTGGCGCACCAATGACTCTTATGACTTAGGAATGTATGAGCTTGTGAATTCGTAGGTGCTAACCTATACCATTGCAACTCTGCCGCTGCCCTCAGAAAATGGCATATTAGTCAGGGGAATGACGGGTGTAATGTGTTTACTAGGGCATCGCGAAGGCGTTCAGCATCGCCTACCACCATGTCCGTCTCCAGAGCAGCATTCTGCGGGCAGTGGACAGCGCCATGATGTGGCTGTTCAACATCAGCCCCAGCATCCAGACCGGCATCACATATCTCGTGGAACCGACCACCACCAAGGTAGTCCATCACTTCCCTCACAAGCGTTTTTAATGAGTATCTTCAGGCCCAGCTTAATCATTTTAGTTGTAGATTTAGAGATACAGCGCGGAAACAGGCCCTTCGGCCCGTCGAGTTTAGTATTGAATGATTTATTGTCACGTGACAAGTCACAGTGAAATTCTTTGCTTGCAAAGGTATGCAAATAGTGGCCACAGGAAGGGCACTTACAAAGTTACAAATTCCCCCCCCCCCCCCCCCCTGTGTCATGTCCCCCTTTGTTCTTTCCCCCCCTCCCCTCTCGTCAGAGCGGTCCCCCCACGCCAGTCCTCCTTCGTTCATTCCCCCGGCAGTGGCGTCCTCACTTCCACGTATCCGTCCTCATCTGTCGGTCAGTGCCATCATCGACCGTCGCACCGACCCCTCCACTCTCGCCGCACGGTTCTCTCCAGATGGCTCCGTGGCGCTGACCAGCGATCCCCGCACACTAACGCTTTTCTATACACACTAGGGACAATTTGCAATTGACCTACAATGTTTGGAGTGTGGGAGGGAACCGGAGCACCCGGAGAAAACCCACGCAGGTCACGGGGAGAACGTAGCAGGTCACGGGGAGAACGTACAAACTCCGTACAGACAGCACCCGTAGTCAGGATGGAACCCGGGTCACTGGCGCTGTGAGGCAGCAACTCTACCGCTGCGCCACCGTGCCTCGACAGTGATTATTATGACATAGGAAGGTATGAGCTTGTGAATACATACCTGCTAACCTATTCCATTGCCCGTCAAAGGAATATGTTTTATGCAAGACGATGACGTCTGAAAACGACCCCATTGAGCAATGGTCCGATGTTCACTCTCCCCCGATGATTCTCAACAGAAAGGACAACTACTTCAGGTCAGACACTAACTTTTGGTTGAAGGTACACAAAAAAGCTGGAGAAACTCAGCGGGTGCAGCAGCATCTACGGAGCGAAGGAAAAAGGCAACGTTTCGGGCCGAAAGCGAATGAAAAAGGCAACGTTACCTATTTCCTTCGCTCCATAGATGCTGCTGCACCCGCTGAGTTTCTCCAGCTTTTGTGTACCTTCGATTTTCCAGCATGTGCAGTTCCTTCTTAAAAACGTTTGGTTGAAGATGGACACAAACAGCTGGAGTAACTCAGCAGGACAGGCAGCATCTCCGGAGAGAAGGAGTGGGTGACTTTTCAGGTCGAGACCCTTCTTCAGTTCCTACACTAACTTTTGGTTTATTGTTGTCACCTGAACCGAGGCTACAGTGAAAAACTGTTTTGCGCACTTATCTCATAGAGTCTATTTTGCACGGCAGTAAATTTCATCAAAGGTTCAAGATATGCAGTAAAGTGCCTTAACCTGGAATCCCCGTGTTCCGTTCCTTTCATATTTAATTGACTTGTAGGGAATGTGAATCGGGTCAAACTGAAACAGATGCCACAAAATGCTAGAGTAACTCAGCAAGACAGGCAGCATCTCTGGAGAGCAGGAATGGGGTCACCAACAGCATCTGCAGTTACTTTCTACACAAAACTGTGTCTCTGCCTCAGAGGGCGGTGGAGGCCAATTCTCTGGATGCTTTCAAAAGAGAGCTCTTAAAAATAGCGGTCAAGGGATATGGGGAGAAGGTAGGAACTGGGTACTGATTGTGGATGATCAGCCATGATGTCAGTGAATGTCGGTGCTGGCTCGAAAGGCCGAATAGCCTACACCTGCACCTATTGTCTCTTGAAAACAGATGTCATTTCATTTCAAGTTGATCATCCCTTAATAGAGTCACAGAGTGATACAGCGTGGAAACAGGCCCATCGGCCCAACTTGCCCACACTGCCCAACATGTCCCACCCAGCTACATTAGTCCCACTTGCCTCAATTTGGCCCATATCCGTCCAAACCTACCCTATCCATGTGCCTGTCTAAATACTTCTTAAATGTTGTGGTAGTTCCTGCCTCAACTACCTCTTCCAGCAGCTCGTTCCATACACCCACCTCCCTTTGTGCGAAACAGTTGCCCCTCGGGTTCCTAGTAAATCATTCCCCCCTCACCTTAAATCTCTGTTTAAGAAAGAACTGCAGATGCTGGAAAAATCAAAGGTAGACAAAAATGCTGGAGAAACGTCACCTATCCATGTTCTCCACAGATGCTGCCTGACCTGCTGAGTTACTCCAGCACTCTGTGAAACGTCACCTATCCATGTTCTCCACAGATGCTGCCTGACCCGCTGAGTTACTCCAGCACTCTGTGAAATGTCACCTATCCATGTTCTCCACAGATGCTGCCTGACCCGCTGAGTTACTCCAGCACTCTGTGAAACGTCACCTATCCATGTTCTCCACAGATGCTGCCTGACCCGCTGAGTTACTCCAGCACTCTAGCTTACATTTAAACTAGATACCAATCTGAAGAAGTGTCCCGACCTGAAACGTCACTTATCCATTTTCTCCAGAGATGTAACAAAAAGGAACTGCAGATACAGGTTTATACCAGAGACTTTAAATGTTGCCCCTCCCAACTTAAATCTGTGCCCTTTAGTATTTGATGTATGCATTCTAGGATTGTTCTGACTGTCTACCTTATCTATAGTGCTCATAATTTTATATACTTTTACAAGGTCACCCCTCATCCTCCGACGTTCCAGAGAAAACAATCCACGCCTGTCCAACTTCTCCCTGTAGCTAATCCCCTCCAGTCCAGGCAACATTCTGGTAAACCTCCTCTGCACCCTGTCCAAAGCCTCTGTATCCTTCCTGTAATGTGGCCACCAGATCTGCACACAATACTCCAAAATGTTGTCCATGCGATCAGATAATATTATACAAGCAAGTCAAACTAGCTTACAATAACTCAAACTAACTCCAGTACAATAGGTAGAACAAAGGGGAAGATACAGGGTGCAGAATATGGTTCTCAGTATTGTAGCACATCAGTTCCATTGATAAAATCCAATGTGGTAAAATATGATTGGAAGATTTAGAATAGTTACTGCCTCAGAGGAGGCCGGTCCTCTGGATGTTTTCAAGAGAGCTAGATAGGGCTCTTAAAGATAGCGGAGTCAGGGGATATGGGGAGAAGGCAGGAACGGGGTACTGATTGGGGATGATCAGCCAAGATAACATTGAATGGCAGTGCTGGCTCGAAGGGCCGAATGGCCTACCCTTGCACCTATTGTCTAAACTAGATAGAAAAGAGATTTAAAACAGAGTGATTGTATCGGATGATAGTTGATCATCCTTTAGACTCTGGCAATACAGCGTGGAAACAGGTCCTTCGGCCCACTGAGTCTGTGCCGACCAGCGATCGCTCTATAGGCACTAGCACTATCCCACACACAATCCCACAATTGACCTACAATCTTTGGAGTGTGGGAGAAAACCGGAGCACCCGGGAATAACCCACTCGGGTCATGGGGAGAGCGTAAAACTCCGTGCAGAGAGCACCTGTAGTCAGGATCGAACCTGTGTCACGGGTGCTGTGAGGCAGCAACCCGACACTGCACCACTGTGCACTGGGAAGAGCATGCTCAACAGCGCCACACTGTGGTGACAACTTCCCATTACGTTGAGTTCCACCTGCCATTGTGTGAACTTCTGTGCTCTGTACAATTATTTTTTTCCTATATTGCACTTGGATAGTAGATTTAGGTTTTTTTCCAGATTTGTAAGATTTTTGTAGGGTAACTTCAATTTTTGAAACAATGTTCTCATGGGCCAGTTCATAGAAACATAGAAAATAGGTGCAGGAGTAGGCCATTCGGCCCTTTGAGCCTGCACCGCATTCAATATGATCATGGCTGATCATCCAACTCAGTATCCTGTAACTGCCTTCTCTCCCTTTAGCCACAAGGGCCACATCTAACTCCCTCAGATCACCAGCACGAAACTTCTGATCGGAAGTGTTTAGCTTAGGGATACAGCACGGAAACAGGCCCTTCAGCCCATCGAGTCTGAGTCTGAGAAACTTATTGCCTCATAAGTTCATAAGTAATAGGGGCAGAATTAGGCCATTTGGCCCATTAAGTCTACTCCGCCATTCAACCATGGCTGATCTATCTCTCCCTCCTAACCCCATTCTCCTGCTCTCTCCCCATAACCCCTGACATGGTCCTGCCTGTTGTCCAATAACAGTGCACATTCTAACTCATCTTCAATGTTCTTCACACTCAGAAACTACCTCTTCAGATGTGCTGACACCTCGGAAGTAGTCTTCTCATCGACGTATAAAGGGAAGAGGGTGTGTGTGCCTCTGCGCGGCAGAGATGGGATAACGATGGCCATCCTTGACATTGACCTTGGAACCGAGCATGAAATTGTGGCTCACGAGTACAGGAGCATGCTGAAGATGCTGGACATCCTCAACAAGACCTGCTCCATCATCGTGCAGGGATCTACTGACCCAGAAGGCAGTTTGGACATTGGTAATCTGCCCACCCTCCTCTGTAGAGTTGAATTACAATTAAAATATCAGGTTAAGTGCTCAATCAAGAAAACCCAACCCAAAGTATAGAGTCACAGTGATACAGTGTGGAAACAGGCCCTTCAGCCCAACTTACCTACACTGCCAACATGTCCCATCTACAGTGTACCAGTCCCACCTGCCTGCATTTGGTCCATATCCCTCTAAACCTATCCTATCCATGTACCTGTCCAAATGTTTCTTAAACGTTGTGACAGTGATAATAACTCTCGGTCAATAATGTGGCAAGTGTATGGGGTCTGAAGAAGGCCCTCGACCCAAAACGTCACCTGTCCATGTTCTCCGGAGATGCTGCCTGACCCACTGAGTTACTCCAGCACTCTGTGAAACGTCACCTATCCATGTTCTCCACAGATGCTGCCTGACCCGATGAGTTACTCCAGCACTCTGTGAAACGTCACCTATCCATGTTCTCCACAGATGCTGCCTGACCCGCTGAGTTACTCCAGCACTCTGTGAAACGTCACCCATCCATGTTCTCCACAGATGCTGCCTGACCCACGGAGCTAAGGAAATAGGCAACGTTTCGGGCCGAAATCCTTCTGGAAATAGGCAACGTTTCGGGCCGAAACCCTTACGGGTTTCGTCCCGAACCGTTGCCTATTTCCTTCGCTCCATAGATGCTGCCTGACCCGCTGAGTTACTCCAGCAGTCTGTGAAACATCACCTATCCATGTTCTCCAGAGATGCTGCCTGACCCGCTGAGTTACTCCAGCACTCTGTGAAACGTCACCTATCCATGTTCTCCACAGATGCTGCCTGACCCGCTGAGTTACTCCAGCACTCTGTGAAACGTCACCTATCCATGTTCTCCACAGATGCTGCCTGACCCGCTGAGTTACTCCAGCACTCTGTGAAATGTCACCTATCCTTGTTCTCCAGAGATGCTGCCTGTCCCGCTGAGTTACTCCAGCACTCTGTGTCTATCTTTGGTATAAACCTGTATCTGCAGTTCTTTATTATGACATTTTCTAACACAAGCATCTTCTTTCTTTCACTTGCTGTGTGGTTCTCTGCAGAATTTGATAATGAGTATGAAGGCCGAGAGAAGGTGTTGTTCCATGAGCTAATGTTGAAGGAATTGATTGAAAATATCAGGAAACTGAATGAACAGGATGTTGCAGAGGTCATGGCGTCAATTGACCCTCCACTGATGGTCCATAAGGTCTTCAAAATAGTGTTCCATCTCATGAAACCAAACATCACTGTGGAGGGCCTCACCTGGAACCAGTTGAAGGAGGTAAGCGACAAGCTGCATCCACAAGCGTCAGGTCGGCACAGTGCCGCAACGGTTTACTTTAGTGGACTTTAGTTCATTGTCACGTGGACCGAGGTACAGTGAAAAGCTCTTGGTGCTTGCTAACCAGTCAGCAGAAAGACAATACATGTTCACAATCGAGACATTCACAGTGTACAGACATATGATCAGGTAATAACGTTTAGTGCAAGGTGAAGCCAGCAGAGTCAAGAGTATTTTATTGTCATATGTCCCGGATGGGACGATGGAATTCTCACTTGCTGCAGCACAACAGAATATGTCAATATGTAAACATTGTATATAACGGGGAAAAAAGAAACTCTTCAATAAATAACAAATATAGTGCAAATAACAAATAATAATATAGCCTTTTGCAGTTCGGAGCTCAGAGCTTATTCGATGTGTTTAATAGCCTGATGGCTGTGGGGAAGAAGCTGTTCCTGAACCTGGATGTTACAGTTTTCAGGCTCCTTCTACCTAATGGCAGTGGTGAGATAAGTGTGTGGCCAGGATGTTGTGGGTCCTTGATGATTTTTGAGGTAGCGACTACGATAGATCCCTTCGACGATGGGGAGGTCAAAGCCGGTGATGGACTGGGCAGTGGTCACAACATTTTGTAGTCTATTTTGCTCCTGGACGTTCAAGTTGCCGAACCAGGCCACAATGCAACCAGTCAGAATGCTCTCTACTGTGCACCTGTAGAAGTTTAGGAGAATTCTCTTCGACATGCCGAATCTCCGTAATCTTCTCAGGAAGTAGAGTCGCTGATGTGCCTTCTTGACAATTGCATCGGTGTGCTGGGTCCAGGAAAGATCTTCTGATATATGCACGCCCAGGAATTTGAAGTTACTGACCCTCTCCACCATCGTCCCGTTGATATAAACAGGATTGTGGGTCCTCATCCTTCCCCAACTAAAGTCCACAATTAGTTCCTTGGTCTTACTGATGTTGAGAGCCAGGTTGTTGTGCTGGCACCATTTGGTCAGTCGGTCAATCTCACTTCTATACTCTGACTTGTCCCCATCTGTGATTCATCCAACCACAGTGGTGTCATCGGCGAACTTGATGATGGAGTTCGCACTATGACCGGCTACACAGTCATGAGTATAGAGTGAGTACAGCAGGGGGATGAGCACGCAGCCTTGAGGTGCTCCCATACCGATTGTTACTGAGGATGAAGTGGTTCCTCCAATTCGAACAGACTGTGGTCTGTGGATGAGGAAGTCGAGGATTCAATTGCAGAGGGATGCGCAGAGGCCCAGTTCTGTGAGCTTGGTAACCAGCTTGGTGGGGATGATGGTATTAAACACCGAACTGTAGTCTATAAACAACAGCCTGGCGTAAGTGTTTTTATTGTCCAAGTGGTACAGTGCGGAGTGGAGAGCCAGTGACATCGCATCCTCCGTTGACCTGTTGTGGCGGTTGGCGAATTGTAGTTGGTCGAGGTTCTTGTTGAGGTAGGAGTTGATGTGCACCATAATCAACCTCTCAAAGCACTTCATCACCACAGACGTTAGTGCCACTGGTCGATAGTCGTTGAGGCACGTCACCTTGCTCTTCTTGGGCACCTGTATTATTGATGCCCTCTTAAAGCAGGTGGGAACCTCAGACCTCAGACGTGAGAGGTTGAAAATGTCCGTAAAAACTCCCGCCAGTTGGTCTGCACAGGTTTTGAGAACTCGACCGGGTATACCATCAGGTCCAAGCGCTTTCCGAGGGTTCACCCCCCTGAAGGATCTTCTGACGTCGACCTCTGTGACTGTGACTGTAACACCGTCAGAGCGAATAGGGGATCGGGAAGGCACATCAGTGTTCTCCCGATCGAACCGTGCGTAGAACGCATTGAGCTCGTCAGGGAGTAAAGCTTCGCTGTAGTTTGAGCCGCCTCCGATAACTATCAAAGATAGTCCAATAATAGTTCAGGACCGGTAGGGCTGCTGCCTCAAAGCGCCAGAGACAAGACCTCGGGTGCTGCCTGTGTGGAGTTTGCATGTTACCCCCTGTGACTATGTGGGTTTTCTCCGGGTGCTCCGGTTTCCTCCCACTTCCCAAAAACGTGTGGGTTTGTAGGTTAATCGTCCCTCTGTGTGTAGGGAGGGGATGAGAAAGTGGGATAACACAGAACTAGTGTCAACGGGTGACGGATGGCTGGCATGGACTCGATGGGCCGAAGGGCCTGTTTCCATGGTGTTGTTATCTTTAAAATATCCTCCAAAACCAGAACAAATGGAATTGGAAAGTTGATGTTTGTCTCCCTCTGCTGGCAGTTCACAACCTAGAAACCAAAGAGTCAGAGAGTTGTACGCACGGAAACAGGCCCTTCGGCCCACCTTGTCCATGCCAACCAAGTTCCATATCCCTCTAAACCCTTCCTATCCATACATCTGTCCAAATGTCTTTTAAAAGTAGTCATTATATCGGCTTCTATAGCTTCCTCTGGCAGCTCGTTCCAGATACGGACTACCCTCTGAGTGAAAAGGTTGCCCCTGAGGTCCCTCTAAAATCTCTCCCTTCTCACCTTAAGCCTGTGCCCTCTAGTTTTAGAATCCTCTACCTTCTCCCCATAACCTCTGACACCCATACTAATCAAGAATCTATCTATCTCTGCCTTAAAAATATCCATTGACTTGGCCTCCACCGCCTTCTGTGGCAACGAATTCCACAGAATCACCACCCTCAGACTAAAGAAATTCCTCCTCATCTCCTTCCTAAAGGAACGTCTTTTAATTCTGAGGCCGTGACCTCTAGTCCGAGACTCTCCCACTAGTGGAAACATCCTCTCCACATCCACTCTATCCAAGTCTTTCACTATTCGGTAAGTTTCAATGAGGAACCCACTCATCCTTCTAAACTCCAGCGAGTACAGGCCCAGTGTCATCAAATGCTCATCATCTGTTAACCCACTCATTCCTGGGATCATTCTTTTAAGCCCTGTATTTTTAAGGTGGAGATTGACTGATTCTTGATAGTGTTAGTGCATGGGGATCGCTGGTCGGCACGGACTGGGTGGGCCAAAGGGCCTGTTTTCTCTAAACTAAATTAAATGTCGACACTCAATGGCGTTTTGATTTCTCTCCTTGCAGCAGCTCAATTATGATTTGATTCAACAAATCTGTGACTTTAATCCCATCACCACGATCTCTAAGATGACAACATACCTTCTCCAACAGTACTTTAAAGGTAAGACCTGCCGAGAATGGTATTGAGTGGATTTCAGATGCTTCACGACCAGAATGGTGCCCGGTTTAAAGGGTCTCAGCTCGAGAGAGATGAAGGGAGGGGAGGTGGTGATGGTTAGGGAGTGGGGTTGGAAGCGAGGGTCGGGGAAGAGGGGGGAGGCACCCCGAAGGTCAGAAGTTGGGGCACTCCCCGCCCCCTCTTCCCCGCCCCCACACCCCCCTACTCCATCTTCCCCCTCCTCCACCCCCCCCCCCCCCCCCACCCCGCCTCCTTTTCCCCACCCCTCCTATCAGGAGTGCCTGTTTTGCTGAAGTCTAAAATGGCTATTTTTTACCCGGAGGATAAGGGCATAGGAGTTAAGGGGACATAGAGCATGCAAACAGGCCCTTCGGCCCCACTTGCCAATGTTGACCAACATGCCCCATCGACACCAGTCCCACCTGCCAGCGTTTGGCCCATATACCAGGGAGAGGGAGTGTCCATTGAGTAACTTATTTTCAATTCGGCAAAATAATTGTGTTCATCTCAGTATCCCACGGACACAAGGGTTGATGTGGCTGGAAGACAGACACAAAGTGCTGGTGTAACTCAGCGCGACAGGCATCATCTCTGGAGAGAAGGAATGGGTGATGTTTCGGGCCTACACCCTTCTTCAGACATGTTAGGGGGTGGGAGATTGCAACCTTCACGTGGTCCACCTGTTTCGACGAATGCAATCAACCTGGCATGCACATACAGAAGATCAAACAGAACAAAGGTACATAAAAATGCTGGAGAAACTCAGCGGGTGCAGCAGCATCTATGGAGCGAAGGAAATAGGCAACGTTTCGGGCCGAAACCCTTCCGGGTTTCGACCCGAAACGTTGCCTATTTCCTTTGGGTTTCGGCCCGAAACGTTGCCTATTTCCTTCGCTCCATAGATGCTGCTGCACCCGCTGAGTTTCTCCAGCATTTTTGTGTACCTTCGATTTTCCAGCATCTGCAGTTCTAAACATCAAACAGAACAAGTTATCTGACAGCTTTAGCAAGAAGAGATGTTAGCACGCAGTGTCATCTTGCGACCACAAAGGGGTGCTGGGCTTCATGCCACAGCCACAGTAAATTATCCTAATGGCCTGTCCCCGCTGACTGACCCCAGCATTTTGTGTCTATCATTTTGAAACCACTAAACACTCCTCCCTGCGTGTGTTTTTCAGATGTCCGACCTGATGAAGTGTGGAACTATGGCTGCCATATTGTCTACTATCTCTATAACTGGTCGTACCTCTGCTTCACACTGATGGAGGTGAAATCCAACCTAAGACACTTCTATCGACCACCCTCTGTGTGCCACTTGGCTTCATCTTTGGAGAAAGGTTCTGAAGACACACTGTCTGGGAGGAAACCCATTCTCAGTGAAAGATTCCAAAACCCTGCAGCTGCATTTAATATTTAAATAAATGCCTGCTTGTTTCATTCATGATGCCTGTCAGCGCTCACTGAAAACTGTGCTGTGTGTCGTGCAACTAATACTGACATGTCAGTGAACCGAACTTGCTGGGAAGAAGCTGTTCTTAAACCCAGGGGTCATGGTTTTCGGGCTCCTGTACCTTCCCGATGGTAGCAGCGAGATGAGAGCGTGGCCAGGGTGGTGTGGGTCACTGATGATGCTGGCTGCCTTTTTGAGGCAGCGCCTCCTGTAGATCCCTTCGATGGTGGGGAGGTCAGTACCTGTGATGGACCTTCGATGGTGGGGGGTCAGTACCTGTGATGGACCTTCGATGGTGGGGAGGATCAGTACCCAGTCTCTGTAATCTCCTTTGTTCCTGGGCACTTGAGTTGCTGATCTAGGCCGTGAGGCAACCAGTCAATATGCTCTCCACTGTACACCTGTCGAGGTTCAATGAAGTATTCGGCAGCTTTATAAACCTCCTCAAACATTGGGTAGAGCTCTGCCTCACAGCGCCAGAGACCTGGGTTTGATCCTGACTACGGGTGCTGTCTGTATGGAGTTTGTACGTTCTCCCTGTGACTGCGTGGGTTTTCTCCGGGTGCTCCGGTTTCCTTGAACGCTCCAAAGACGTGCAGGTTTGTTGGTTAATTGCCTTCTGTAAATTGTCCCGGGTGTGTAGGGTAGTGCTGGTGTATGGGAATCGCTGGTCGATGCGGACTCTGTGGGCTGAAGGGTCTGTTTCCACGCTGTATCTCTGAAGTCTAAAGTAGAGGGGAGATGGGCATGCAAGCAGCAGAATCCCATAATCTCCTTATTTCCATCTTGTTTAGTTTATTGTCACGTGTACCGAGGTACAGTGAAAAGCTTTTGTTGCGTGGTGGCCAGTCAGCGGAAAGACAACACATGATTACAATCGAGCTGTCCACAGTGTACAGATACATGTTGAAGGGAATCACGTTTGGTACAAGGTAAAGCCCGATTTAAGGTAGTCCGATGGTCTCCAAAGAGGTAGATAGTAGCTCAGGACTGCTCTCGAGTTGCTGGTAGAATTGTTCCGTTGTCCGATAAGCCTGATCAGGTACGGCAATCAAGGTTCTGGAAGAATCTGGGAGAATTACCAATATCCTTCTATTCGCCTTGTATCCATCAGATATCTAATTCTCATATATCCACCTGGAAAAGCAAATAGGATCTCAGTTTAATGTCTTATCCAAAATAATGGCATCTTCATCAGTGTTACAGTCTTTCAATGATACACAGATGTGTTTGCCTAGATATTGAGCATTGGACGAATGTATGACCTTTCTATCAGGTGAAGGGCGTGAGTATCAGAAGCCAGTGATGTACAGGTCAGCACAGAAATAGCAACTAGAAAATGGCAGTTTTGCAGCCATGTCATCCGTATCCTGAAATTTAATTTTGGAGGAATAAATAAAGCCTTCCACTCAGGGCAGCTGCCACAGTGGTGCAGCGGGTAGAGCTGCTGCCTCACACCTCCGGAGACCCGGGTTCCATCCTGACCTCGGGTGCTGTCAGTGTGTGGAGTTTGCACGTTCTCCCTGTGACAGCTTGGGTTTCCTCCGGGTGCTCCGGTTTCCTCCCACATCCCAAAGACGTGCGGGTTTGTAGGTTAAATGTCCCTCTGTAAATTACCCTTCGTCTGTAGGGAGTGGGTGAACATAGAAGTCGTGTGGAGCCAAAGAACTGCAGATGCTGGTTTATACCAGAGATAGACACAAAATGCTGGAGTAACTCGGCGGACCAGGCAGCATCTCTGGAGAAAAAGGATGGGTGATGTTTCGGGTCAAAATGTCACCCATTCTTATTTTCCAGAATTGCTGCCTGACCCACTGAGTAACTCCAGCACTTTGTGTCTATCTTTGGAACCAGAGTAAACAGTTGATCAATGGTCAATGTGAACTCGATGGGCCGAATGGCCTGTTTCCATGCTGTGTCTTTCCATCAATTAAAGAAAACTAGAATACAAAAACAGTGATGTAATGCTGAGGCATAAGACGCTATTCAGACCGCATTTCGAGTATTGTGAGCAATTTTGCGCCCCATTTCCAAGGAAGAATGTGCTAGCACTGAGTGGGTCCAGAGAAGGTTTGCAGAATGATCGCAGGAATGAGTGGGTTAACATATGATGAGCGTTTGACGGCACTGGGCCTTTACTCGCCGGAGTTTAGAAGGGTGAGAGGGAACCTCATTGAAAGTTACCGAATAGTGAAAGGCCTGGATAGAGTGGATGTGGAGAGGATGTTTCCACTAGTGGGAGAGTCCAGAACCAGAGGTCATAGCCTCAGAATTAAAGGATGTTCCTTTAAGAAGGAGATGAGAAGGAATTTCTTCAGTCAAAGGGTGGTGAATCTGTGGGATGGCTGTGAAGGCCAAGTGGGTGGATATTTTTAAGCTGGAGATAGATAGATTCTTGATTAGTACGGGTGTCAGGGGTTACGGGGAGAAGGCTGAAGAATAGGGTGAGGAGGGAGAGATAGATCAGCCACGATTGAATGGCGGAGTAGACTTGATGGGCCGAATGTCCAAATTCAGCTCCTATCACTTATGAACCTGTAAACAGTGGAACAAAGTCTGAGGATGATCAGCCATGATCACGCTGAATGGCGGTGCTGTCACAGGTGCTGTCGCCGAGGGAGGACGGACGGAGCCGCGGCTCGAGAAGCTAACAGAGGCAAAGAGGTTTGCCACGCACTGCAAGGGAGCAGTGGACCAGACAGGAAGAACGGACGGAATTACCACTAGACAGCCAAACCAGTAGGTAATTTACGGCTGGGGTGAGTACTTTCCCATTTATAGGAGGTAGGATTATATAAATAAGGGGTGTATCAATACAGTAATCCGGGTAGGGGATTCTTAAATAGGACCAGTTAATTACTTATATAAGATGGGCGGCCAGGAGATGTGCCAATACTGTGAGATGTGGGAATTTGTCGACACCATTGATGTAGAAGATCCCTACAGCTGCAGTAAGTGTTTGAGGCTAGAGGAACTCGAGCTCCGCATTGATGAGCTGGAGACCCAACTTCATACGCTGCGGTACATCAGGGAGGGGGAGTATTACCTGGATGTTTTGTGCCAGGGGATGGTCACACCGACCAGTTTAACTAATTCAGTAGGCAGTGAGCAAGGAAAGGAAGGTGTGGCCATAAGCGAGGCAGGTAGGGGGAACCAGGAGGAGATGCGGCAGGAGCCACAGCCCTTGTCCCTGACGAGCATGACCGAGGCTCTTACTCAATGTAAGGACGGGATCAGGGGCTGTGGGAGGGATGAGCAACCTGGCTGCAGCACCGTGGATCAGGGGGCCATTCAAGAGGGGGGAGTTAGAAGAAATGCCGTAGTGATAGGGGATAGTATTATTCGGGGGGTAGATAAGGTTCTCTGCGGCCAGCAGAACATGTCCCGAAGGCTGTGTTGCCTACCCGGTGCTAGGGTTAAGGATATCTCTGCGATGCTGGAGAGAAATTTGCAGTGGGAGGGGGAGGATCCAGTGGTCGTGGTCCATGTGGGGACCAATGACATAGGAAGGACGAGGAAGGAGGATCTGCTGAAGGAGTTTGAGCAGTTAGGGAATAAATTAAAAAGCAGAACCTCGAGGGTACTGATCTCCGGATTGCTACCTGAGCCACGGGCCAAATCGGCGAGGGTACGTAAAATTAAAAAGCTGAATGCGTGGCTCAAAGACTGGTGTGGGAAAAATGGGTTTGGTTTCTTGGGCCACTGGCACCAGTACTGGGACAGGGGGGATCTGTTCTGTAAGGACGGACTTCACCTGAACGGTGCTGGGACTGGGGTCCTGGCAAATCATATAACTAGGGCAGTAGAGAGGTCTTTAAACTAAGTAGCGGGGGGGAGGTATCAAGGGGGGTAATAACGGCAGGGGTAGAGGAAATAGAGCAGGGTATCAGTGGGGAAGCGGAAAGTCAAAATGTGACAGGAGACAGAATGTGTGAAGATAAAGCTCTAGATGTAAAAGGGGCAAAAACGGAAAGGAAGGGTAGTAAAAATCATCTGAAAGTGCTTATCTAAATGCACGGAGTATTCGAAATAAGATAAATGAATTAACGGTGCAATTAAGTATATATAGTTATGATATCGTGGCCATTACGGAGACATGGCTGCAAGGGGATCAGGACTGGGAGTTAAATATAGAGGGGTACTCGACAATTAGGAAAGATAGACAGGAAAGAAACGGAGGAGGGGTGGCCCTTTTAATAAGGGAGGGAATAACGGCAATAGAGAGGAAGGATATTGCGTTGAAGGATCAGGATAGTGAAACAGCTTGGGTACAGATAGAGAATAACAAGGGGAAAAAAACACTAGTGGGTGTAATTTATAGACCTCCAAATCGCTGTGACGCTGTTAGTCAGAACATAAATCTGCAAATAGTTGACGCATGTAAAAAGGGAACTGCTGTAATCATGGGGGACTTCAATTTTCATATTAATTGGGCAAACCAAACTGGGCAGGGTAGACTAGAGGAAGAGTTTATAGAATGTATTAGAGACGGGTTCCTAGAACAGTATGTCACAGAACCGACAAGGGGGGAGGCAATCTTGGATCTGGTCCTGTGTAATGAAGCAGGATTGATTAAAAATGTCATAGTTAGGGACTCGTTGGGAACAAGTGACCACAATATGGTCGAATTCCATATTCAAATAGAAGGGGAGCAGGTTGAAACTCAGGCTAGGGTGCTTAATCTAAATAAGGGGGATTATGAAGGTATGAGGACTGAGCTGATCAAAGTTGACTGGGATAGCAGACTCAAGAATAAGACGGTACATGAGCAGTGGTGTACGTTTAAGGGTCTACTGTATAACCTTCAAGAAAAATGTATTCCTATGAAGAAAAAAAGGGGTAAGGGTAAGAACAGTCAGCCATGGCTCAGTAAAACTATAAAGGATAGTATTCGGCTGAAGGCAAGGGCATATAAGGTAGCCAGAGATAGTGGGAGGGTAGAGGATTGGGAAGCATTTAAAGGTCAGCAAAAAATAACTAAGAGATTAATTAAGACGGGGAAAATAGACTATGAAAGGAATTTAGCGAACAACATAAAAACTAATAATAAGAGTTTTTATAGCTATATAAAAAGAAAAAGGGTGGCTAAGGTGAACGTTGGTCCATTGGAGGGTGAGACTGGAGAGTTGTTGGTGGGGAACATGGAAATGGCAAAGGCATTAAACGAGTATTTTGTATCAGTCTTCACCATAGAAGACACAAAAAATATTCCAACGCTGGATAAACAGGGGGCGGTAGGAATGGAGGAGCTAAATACTATTAAGATCACCAAGGAGGTGGTATTAGGGAAATTAATGAGACTGAAGGAGGATAAATCCCCTGGGCCTGATGGATTACATCCAAGGGTCTTGGGGGAGATAGCGGTGGGGATTGTGGATGCATTGGTGATAATTTTCCAAAACTCCCTGGAGGCAGGAACGGTCCCAGTGGATTGGAAAATGGCCAATGTAACACCTATATTTAAAAAAGGAAGTAAACAGAAGGCGGGTAACTATAGACCGGTTAGTCTAACATCGGTGGTGGGTAAAATGTTAGAGACAATTATTAAAGAAACACTAACGGGGCACTTGGATAAACATGACTTCATCGGACAGAACCAGCATGGTTTTGTGAAGGGGAAGTCCTGTTTAACGAATCTGCTCGAATTCTTTGAGGAAGTAACAACCCGGGTGGATAAAGGGGAACCGGTGGATGTGGTATACTTGGACTTCCAAAAGGCTTTTGACAAGGTGCCACATAAGAGACTATTGCTAAAAATAAAAAATTATGGGATTGGGGGTAATATATTAGCATGGGTAGAGGATTGGCTAACAAATAGGAAGCAGAGAGTGGGGATAAATGGTTCATACTCGGGATGGCAACCGGTAACTAGCGGGGTTCCGCAAGGGTCGGTGCTGGGACCCCAGTTGTTCACAATTTATATAAATGATTTGGAGGAGGGAACCAAGTGTAATATATCAAAATTTGCGGACGATACAAAAATGGGAGGAAAAGTAGGGGATGAGGAGGATAGGAAGAGTCTGCAAAAGGATATAGATAAGCTAGGTGAGTGGGCAACAACTTGGCAGATGAAATTTAATACTAATAAATGTGAAGTCATTCACTTTGGGAAAAAAAATGATAGGGCAAGTTATTTTCTAAATGAGGAGGAGCTGCGTTGTAATGCAACGCAAAGGGATCTAGGGGTATTAGTACATGAATCACTAAAAGTTAGTATGCAGGTGCAGCAAGCAATCAGGAAGGCCAATGGAGTTTTGGCCTTTATTGCTAGGGGGATTGAGTATAAAAACACGGAGGTCTTGCTGCAGCTGTACACAGTATTAGTGAGACCACATTTGGAATACTGTGTACAGTTCTGGGGTCCATACTTAAGAAAGGATGTACTAGCCCTGGAGGCAGTGCAGCGAAGGTTTACAAGATTAATTCCTGCAATGAGGGGATTGACATATGAGGAAAGGTTAAGTAGGCTGGAACTCTACTCTTTGGAGTTTAGAAGAATGAGAGGCGATCTCATTGAAACATATAAGATCGTGAGGGGCCTTGATCGGGTGGATGCATCGAGGATGTTCCCAATGATCGGGGAAACTAGAACTAGGGGACATAGTTGCAGAATAAGGGGGGGCTCTTTTAAAACTGAGATGAGGAAGAACTTCTTCACCAAGAGGGTGGTTAATTTATGGAATTCACTGCCCCAGGGAGCAGTGGAAGCAGAAACGTTAAATATATTTAAGACTAAAATAGATGGTTTTTTAGCTGCCAAGGGGATAAGGGGCTACGGGGAGAGGGCAGGGATATGGACCTAGGTATGGTTAGTATAGTAAGACCTGAGTGATCTCCTGGACAAGTGTCGATCGCCTGGATTGGGGTCGGAGAGGAATTTCCCGGATTTTTTTCCCGAATTGGACCTGGGTTTTTATCCGGTTTTTTGCCTCCCCCCAGGAGATCACGAGGTTCTTGGGGTGGAGAGGGGTGATAGCGGTATAAAGGGGAGGGTAGTGTCTTGTGTTCTGTGTCTTGTGTCTACTGTTTGTGGGTAAGTGTGTCTGTTTAGTGTTCAGCCATGAGCGAATGGCGGTGCGGGCTCGACGGACCTGGTGGTCTACTCTCGCACCTACTTTCTATGTTTCTATGTTTCTATGTTTCTATGAAGGGCTGAATGGCCTCCACCTGCACCTATTGTTTATTGTCTATTGACATTTCCATCCTTTGCGGTGGCATTGACTGGCAGATGTTCAACGGCATTACGTTTATTCCCTGCAGGGAAAACATCCACACTGAGGGAACATTAAATCTTTCATCGCTCGCCCTGAACTTTATTGAATCAGCTGATGATAAGTATTATATGAGCTGTGTTATTTGTCCTCTTTCAGCAGCCTGATATAATGTAGCACAAATGTCAATTCATTTATTAGAATGTGGAACCAGGAGCAGAAGTGGCATCAGATAAAGTAGACGTTGAGGGACATTAATAACAGAACGTTGGAGATTCTCGTATCTTCAAAGCCTGTGACAGTAATGCCAATGACGGCTTGTTCAAAGTGAGCGCGCAAACGTTCAAAGTACAACTTTGTGCAAAGTGCAACTTTCAGCCATTCCAGTGATTTGCGAAAGAACTGGAAAGGGATGGTTTTCTTTTCTTTTTTTTTGTTTGAAACGAAAAGTGTTTTTTAAGCTTAAATGTCAGTAATTCAACTTCAGTTGCGTGATAAATAAGCAACACAAGTTAAGACGATCTTCAGAACAAACCTGCGAGTGCGAGTGAAGATTGAGAAACACATTTGAAGATTATTTGCTTAGCGTTCACCTCAGTCCGTTTGTAAATAGCATGTGATCAGTCGATTTGCCTCTTATTCATCTTGACTGTAACAATTTGTGACTCTGCTTTTTAATATAAACACCGTAATCTAACTGAGACGACTTGCCCATTGACCAAACTCATCCATGCTGCAAGATTCCTGCCTTTGCTAGTCCCATCTGCCTGTGTTTGGCCCATATCCCTCTCAACTTTCCTATTCATGTACCTGTCCAAGTGTCTTTAAAATGTTCTCATCTACCTGCCTCACCTACCTCCTCTGGCAACTCATTCCATATTTCCACATCCGCTGAGTGAAAAATGTGCCCCTCAGATCCCCTTTAAATCTTGCCCTTCTCACCTTATACATGTCACAGAAAAACAGAAAATAGGTGCAGGAGTCGGCCATTCGGCCCTTCGAGCTAGCACCACCATTCAATATGTTCATGGCTGATCATCCAAAATCAGTACCCTGTTTCTGCTTTCTCCCCACATCCCTTGATTCCGTTAGCCCTAGGAGCTATATCTAACTCTATCGTGAATATATCCAGTGAATTGGCCTCCACTGACTTCTGTGGCAGAGAATTCCAGATTCACCACACTCTGGGTGAAAAAGTATTTCCTAAATGGCCTACCCCTTATTCTTAATCTGTGACCCCTGATTCTGGACTCCCCCAACATGGGGAACATTCTTTGTGCATCTAGCCTGTCCAATACCTTAAGAATTTTACATGTTTCTATAAGATCCTGTCTCATCAGAATACAGTAGAGTACAGAATCAGTTGTGGAGACTGGTGGCCGACATGTTTTCTAAAGACAAACAATAAGTGTGTGGATAGACACAAAAAGCTGGAGTAAGTCGGGGGGGGGGGGGGACAGGCAGCATCTCTGGAGAGAAGGAATGGCTGACGTTTCGGGTCGAGACCCTTCTGCAGACAGAGTCACGGGAGAGGGAAACTAGAGAAATAGACGGTACCCAGGAGAAAGGCAAATATTGAAAATAGAGTTTGTAAGAGAATTATTTGTAAACAGCCACAGTTCCAGTGTCACAATTACATGCAGTGAATGAAGAGCTAATTGACCAAATATGCCTCTTCCTGTTTGATATATATTGCTCTTACAAGAATGAGCCGACCTGCAATTATTTTAGTCGACTCTGGTGCTGTCTCTGTGGAGTTTGCACATTCTCCCTGTGGCCGCCTGGGTTTCCTCCTGGTGCTCCGGTTTCCTCCCACATCCCAAAGATGTACAGACGTGTAGGTTAATCGGCCCTCTGTAAATCGACCCTTCTTCAGTCTGAAAAGATGCTGCCCGTCCCGCAGAGTTACTCCAGCATTTCTTGTCCATCTTCGGTTTAAACCAGTATCTGCAGTTCATTCCTACACAATAAGCGTAATGTGTTCTGTTTAAGAAGGAACTGCAGATGCTGGAAAATCGAAGGTAGACAAAAATGTTGGATAAACTCAGCGGGTGAGGCAGCATCTATGGAGCGAAGGAAAAAGGTGACGTTTCATCACCTATTCCTTCTCTCCATAGATGCTGCCTCACCCGCTGAGTTTCTCCAGCATTTTTGTCTCCCTGCGTAAGGTGTTCGTTCACTTTTAAATTAAACAAACTACTGGAGTTTGATAATAATTCTCAGAGGGCGACGGATTGTTTACTGTGAATTCTGTGTTGATGTTAATAATGGTTCTGAAAAGGTGATTTTTATCTTTGTAATAAAGCCCTGCTACAATAATATTTTTGGTACTTTGCATGTAATTTGGTTTCTTTCAAAATGACAATTTTAGCGTAGCTTTGCAGATAAGAAATATATTGATTTCAGAGCAAAACCAGCAGGATTTTTTTATTACATGCACTGTTCTGTTCTTTATCTTTTGATATCCAATGATGATTTGTCATTGTTCGGTATGTCTCGCTGACATGTTCAACATCAATTAATAAGTCCATTGGATAGGCATCTGAAAAGCGAGACACTGATGTAGGAAGGAACTGCAGACGCTGGTTTAAACCGAAGACAGACGCAAAATGCTGGAGTAACTCAGCGGGACAGGCAGCATCTCTGGAGAGAAGGAATGGGTGACGTTGCAGGTTGAGACTCTTCTTCAGACTGAATCAGGGGAGTGGGAGATAGAGATAAGGAAATGTGAGGTGTGAAAACATGACAAAGGGGACGGAGACCAAGGAACATGTAGAATGGATCAGTCTGAAGAAGGGTCTCGAACGAAAACGTCGCCAATTCCTTCTCTCCAAAGATGCTGCCACACTGGGTTTCTCCAGCATCCAGTCAGGCTGGTCGGAGAATTGTGAAGGGGGGAAGGATGGAGAGAGAGGGAAGGCAAGGGTTACTTGAAGTTGGAGAAGTCAATATTCATACCGCTAGGTATAAGCTGCCCAAGCAAAATATGAGATGTTGTTCTCGACCCGAAACGACACACATACCTTCTCTCCAGAGATGTTGCCTGTCCCGCTGAGTTACTCCAGCATTGTGTGTCTGAGGTGTTGTTCCTCCAATTTGCACTGGGCCTCACTCTGACAATGGAGGAGGCCCAGGACAGAAAAGTCAGTGTGGGAATGGGAGTGGGAGTTAAATGTGGGCGATATAATGATGCTTGGTACCAAGATTCTCCTGTAAGCCCACGTTCAAAACTTCAAAAATCATTCATTCTTTAAACATTTTTAAACTAAAATTGTGTCTTTAATTAACCGATGGACTGGACAGGTTTAGAAGGATATGGGCCAAAAGCAGGCAGGTGGGACTAGTGTAGATGGGACCTTATGGCATCAACATTGCGTCCTTATGGCATCAACATTGAATTCCCCCAATTTGGCTAGCCCGTGCTGTCTCCTCCCCTTCCTTCACCCTCTAGCTGTCTCCTCCCACCCTCCCATCCGCCCGCCCTCGGGCTCCTCCTCCTCCTCCCTTTTTCCTTCTTTCTTTCCCCACCCCCCATCAGTCTGAAGAAGGGTTTCGGCCCGAAACGTCGCCTATTTCCTTCGCTCCATAGATGCTGCTGCACCCGCTGAGTTTCCCCAGCAATTTTGTGTACCTTGTAGATGGGACATGTTGGTCAGCATGGGCAAGTTAGGCTGAAAGGTCTGTTCCCACGCTGTATGATACAGGAACAGGCCCTTTGGCCTACAATGTCTGTGTTGAACATGATGCCAAATTAAACTAATCTCCTCTACGGGCACATGATCAATATCCTTCTATTCCCTGCATCTCCATGTACCTCTTCAAAAACCTCCACCACCACCCCTGGCAGCACGTTCCAGGCACCCACTACCCTGTGTAAAAACAAGCTTCACACATCCCCTTTCCTCTCTTACCCTAATGCTAAGCCCTCTAGATTGAGATAATCTATTATACAGATCATCTTAAGCATTCCTCAAATCACAAAAAGACATCTTTAATGTCCAGTTTATTGTCACGCATACCGAGGTACAGTGAAAAGCTTTTGTTGCGTGCTAACAAGTCAGCAGAAAGACAATACATGATTACAATCGATCCATTCACAGTGTACAGATACATGATGAGGGGATAATGTTTAGTGCAAGGTAAATCCAGCTAAGTCGGATCAAAGATGGTCCGATAGTAGTTCAGGAATGTGTAGGAAGGAACTGCTGATGCTGGTTTAAACAAGAAGATAGACTCAAAAAGCTGGAGTAACTCAGCAAGTCAGACAGCATCTCGAGAAAAGGAATCGGTGACGTTTTGGGTCGAGACCCTTCTCTGTCTGAAGAAGGGTCTCGACCGCAAAACGTCAGCTATTCCTTTTTTCCAGAGATGATATCTGACCTGCTGAGTTACTCCAGCTCTTTGTGTCTATTATCAGAAGTTTAAAGCTGCTCTCTGGTTGCGGTAGGATGTTTCAGTTGCCCAGTAACTGAGCTGAAGTGTGTCAATAATGAGCAGATTCCAACGCGAGTGATAAGGCCACGTGACGATATTCACCCATCAGCCAACCACAGCTCCAATGTCAATGACACCACTGTTGTTGCACATATCACACGAGGTGATGAGTCAGCATAAAGGAGAAAGAATATACCTGTGGCATGCACTGGAAGCTGAAAGAAGTTAAATTTTTCTATGGATGTACGGAAACTTAATTATTTATTTTATGTAAAGCACTTTGGTTTCAACACGAGTCGATTTAAACGTGCTATAGAAACATAGAAATTAGGTGCAGGAGTAGGCCATTCGGCCCTTCGAGCCTGCACCGCCATTCAATATGATCATGGCTGATCATCCAACTCAGTATCCCATACCTGCCTTCTCTCCATACCCTCTGATCCCCTTAGCCACAAGGGCCACATCTAACTCCCTCTTAAATATAGCCAATGAACTGGCCTCGACTACCCTCTGTGGCAGGGAGTTCCAGAGATTCACCACTCTGTGTGAAAAATATATAAATAAAATTTACTTACTTACTTACTATGTGCTTGTAACCTCCGACCGGTGCCACATGGTGACAGATAATACCAAAGATTATAGAGCAGAGCAAGATAGACCACCCCTCCGAAATCCAATGGACTGACGTGTAGTACGTAACGGAACGTCACGGCAGCCATTTGTTTATGCCAAACGCGACATCTTTGGTAGCGGGGACGGACTCCACTGTTCTACAATCTGCTCTTCCATCAGGTCGCAGGGAAAAGCAAAGATACTAGAGGCTTCTCTAGTATCTTTGGGAGAAGAGGACGTTTCCTCCACTCCTGAGTTGATCCAGGACTGATTCTCGGTCTCCCCGATACCAGATGAAGGCGGCCGGCGGGAGAGCCTCAAGCGTCTGCCCGCGGTCGGCGCTCCCGAGGCAGCGGGCAATGCTCCTCTAGTATCTTTGGTGTAATCCGTTCCAAAGATTGATCCGCTCAATCATCTTTGGTGTAATCAGTGTTATAGGGACGGACTCCACTGTGTAGGAGTCCGTCCCTATTGTAGGTGTTGCTCCACGCCTACTCACCTTCCCAATAAGTGGACTCATTGTCGAATTTTATTATTTATACATAGAAGTTTAAATCCTGAAAATAATGATAATAACAATAAAAATAGTGGATCTAGACCAATACGAAATAATTATGAAAAACGATAAACTAGACGTAGCCTACCTCTGCTGGTAACAGGCGGTGAAACTTCCTGTTGCCATTTGGTCCATCACTAGAGATTTGCACTAGATTCCTCAATGGCAAATCACCAAGACCCAGATGGAATTTTTCCACCATGATTTCAGATGATCCATGCCCCATAAACTGAGATCCCAGAAGAGAGGACATAATGATCCTGTTCTTTAGCTTGCGAGGGCTCTTAAAGATAGCAGAGTCAGGGGATATGGGGAGAAGGCAGGAACGGGGTACTGGTTGGGGATGATCAGCCGTGATCACATTGAATGGCGGTGCTTACTCGAACAGCCGAATGGCCTACTCCTGCACCTATTGTCTATTTAAACGCAATGTCAACAAATCTTTAAAGTGTGGTGCCAACCCGAAGATAGATAAATAGGAGGTTTTTTCCTCACGACACTGAAGCCTGCAGGCTATCTCACTATCAGGAAACATCACCCTGAACAGTTCACCTGCATCCTCAGATGATTCGTAACTATTGTGTGCTGTCACGTGCCTCAATAGCCACCGTTATCCGGCTTTTAATGTATCCGTGTTGCTGGCAAATGACACTGGAGCTGATCGTGCACGGGGCTTGCTACTCGGTGGCATAGTCCCCGAGTCTGATGAGGATGAAGGAGCTGCATCTGGTGGTTTATGGGCAGTTGTGGGAGCGGCTGAGCTTGAGTCTCTTGTAAAGAATGATGTTATGATCATCTTGCTCTGGTTTTCTTCACATAGGGCAGCTAAATACTTTTGGCGTTTAGCTCCTTTTCCATGACTAGTGAGCGCCGATTGACCCATGCTGGCCAAGTCTATTGTCTTATGACAGAGTCGACATTTGGCATGATGTATGTCAGCTTTAGCAATCCACTCTTGGTACTTTGGATCATGGATCCATCTAGTGTTAAACATACAACTTCCCGGCATTGCTGTTTGCTGAAATCAGTCAGTGACTGGAGAGAACTTTCATGGCCGTCATGACTTTTGTTGCATGATCATTTCCCACTCTGACTCCGAGTCTTCTCCGATCAGTAATTAGGGGCCAGCATCAGAAAAAAACTTTCTTGACTTTGTATGATACACACAAGCAACCTGGCAGCTTATGAATATGTATGTCATAGTTGTAGATCAGTAGAGACTGGTACATTCAGCAGATGGGTGCTTGAGTAGATTTATTGCATGTGCCAAGAGGATTTTTATAAGATTTGCTATCGTCATTTCTTTCTTATTTTATTGGAAGTGAGGGTGTCATTTTTGTAGAGGAAACAAGTTTAGCAGAGTACTTTCATGCCTATATTACCAGCAATGTATCACTCTAGTACCTTACACACCCCTGTAAGAGAAAATGAAATTGTCCGGTGTTCATAGACATACATACATGCATACATAGTACATGCACACAGTATAGTGCATGCACGGAGCTGGAGATTTCGAGCTCCATGGTGCATGCATGCCTTCTGCATGGGGAATGCATTGTGCCTGCAGTGTGTGTGTGTGAGCTTTCACACACTCAGAGAGAGAGAACAGTGCAGTTAATGCTTTCCGTACACTTACAGTAGGTATGGCCTAGCTACACAGACTTGCCCCAGAAAACTCCACAGTTGAAGACAACCCCCCCCCCCCTCTATTTATTAGAAACACCTACATGAGCTTGAAGCTTAGATTTTACTCTTCATTATTGTATGATACATGGGGAGTCTGTGACCAGTGCTAATTTTTTAGGTGCCGGAGCTGTCAAACAGGGGCGTCATTTCAGGTTTTGCTGGGGGGGCAAGCTAGTCTCCCAAGAGGGTCAAACAAGATTATAGCCTATCACTACATCCCGGTGTATAGCTAGTACAATAAAACATATAATACTTAATTTGATAATATGACAAAATATTGCACAGTTACACTCACTAATTATCATGAAATATAATTATCGAGCAAGTAAAGAAAAAGACAGTAATCATGTATTTTTGCAGAGGTGGCGGCCCAGCACCAACTCGCCCTGGCCCTCCTGCAGCTCTGAGCCTTCACACTCACTCACACTCACACAGGGGTGGGAGATTGCAACCTTCACGTGGTCTGCCCTGTTTCGACGAATGCATTCAAATAAGATCAAAAAGAACAAGTTGTCCTGCAACTTTAGGCTGTGCACGCCATACGCAAGAAGAAGACACTCACACACCCACCCACCCACCCACACACACTCACACACACCCACCCACTCACTCACTCAAACACACACTCACTCACCCAATCATTCACTCACCCACTCACTTACCCAGCGGCCAAACCTGGGCCCAGACTACCGAAACTGCCGCGGCTGCCGACTCTCACCACCTCGCCGGGTGGGGCCACTGCTGCTGCCGCCGACCCGTATCCCTACTCCAGCCCCCCACGGCCCTCCACCAGCGACTCTGCCGTCAACTCACCAGCGTTCCAACCTTAGCACTGGGCCTAAACACTCCACGATGCAGACACCACGTGGTCTGACTCTGCTGGGTCCTACTGCCCCCCCCCCCTCCTTCAGTGAACATTGTTAGCAATCATATCTAACAATGTTTCCTGACTTTTACTAAAAATACACATTATAAACGATGAAAAAACGCCACATTACTCTGCATGAATTAATGGTGTTGGTGATAGACATAGAAACATAGAAAAATAGGTGCAGGAGTAGGCCATTCGGCCCTTCGAGCCTGCACCGCCATTCAATATGATCATGGCTGATCATCCAACTCTAACATCCAACTCAGTATCCTGTACCTGCCTTCTCTCCATACCCCCTGATCCCTTTAGCCACAAGGGCCACATCTAACTCCCTCTTAAATATATCCAATGAACTGACCTCAACTACCTTCTGTGGCAGGGAGATGTTGTTGGTGTTGGGGTTGAGGGTGTTGGGGTTGGGGGTGTTGGGGTTGGGGTTGATGGTGTTGGGGGTGTTGTTGGTGTTGGGGTTGAGGGTGTTGGGGTTGGGGGCTCCTCTATAATATTTGGTGTGTAGAGACTGGGGGCGGGAACGGCGTGAAGGATCGACGACGAGCGGCGGGGGCGGGAGTTACCTCAGGCCCGGGGCGGGGGGGGAGCGTCGGCCGGCGTGATGACGGACTGAGCGCGGCGCAACGTGACGTCGGGGAGCGTCGTGACGTGACGTGACGTTGCGACGCGGGCCCCTTGCCCCTCCCCCACCGGAGCCGCCTCGAGTCAAGGCCGACACAGGCGGCGGAAAGCGGCGGCGAGAGTTGGGCCTATGGCGGCCCCCGGCAGGCAGTGAGTGACCAACCGGCCGACCGGCGGGCGGGAGCGGCCCCCGGGCCCTGTGTGTGTGTGTGTGTGTGGTGGGGAGAGGAGAGGGAGGGGGGGAGAGGGAGTCCGTAACCCGGGGCCTGTGGAATTGGGTGGGGACAATGCCATTTACATCCCGTGTAGTTTATGTAACTCCAGCAACTCCCTCATATCCCTTTTTAAATTATATTTTGGAGCCACACAACACAGATACAGGTCCAGCATCTACAGAGAGATGGAATGGGTGGCGTTTCGGGTCGAGACCCTTCTTCATGTTGTAAACCTGCCTGCAGTTGCGTCCAACACTGCAAACAGGCCCTTCGGCCCAACATGTCTCTGGAATTCTCTGCCACAGAAGGTAGTTGAGGCCAGTTCATTGGCTATATTTAAGAGGGAGTTAGATGTGGCCCTTGTGGCTAAAGGGATCAGGGGGTATGGAGAGAAGGCAGGTACAGGATACTGAGTTGGATGATCAGCCATGATCATATTGAATGGCGGTGCTGGCTCGAAGGGCCGAATGGCCTACTCCTGCACCTATTTTCTATGTTTCTAACATGTCCACGGCCCCAGAGAGACACTAGTTCCATTTGTCCCGTATCCCTCTAAGCTTCTCCGATCCAAGGGACAGATCTTGAGTTGTGTAGGAAGGAACTGCAGCTGTTGGGTTACACTGAAGATAAACACAAAACGCTGGAGTAACTCAGCGGGCCTTGACCCAAAACATCATCAACCAACTCCCTTCACGACGGGTGGTGCAGTGGTAGAGTTGCTGCCTCATGGCGCCAGAGACCCGGGTTCGATCCTGAGTACTGGTGCTGTCTGTGCGGAGTTTGTAAGTTCTCCCTGTGACCTGCGTGGGTTTTCCCCGGGTGCTCTGGTTTCCTCCCACATTCTAACGACGTACAGATTTATAGGTTAATTGGCTTCTGTAAATTGTCCCTAGTATGTAGGATAGTGCTAGTGTACTCGATAATGCTCGATAGTGAGCTGAAGAGCCTGTTACCATAGGTACACAAAAATGCTGGAGAAACTCAGCGGGTGCAGCAGCATCTATGGAGCGAAGGAAATAGGCGACGTTTCGGGCCGAAACCCTTCTTCAGACTGATGGGGGGTGGGGGGGAGAAGGAAGGAAAAAGGATGTACAGCCTGTTACCATGCTGTACATCTAAAGTCTAAGTAAAGTCTAAAAATGCTGCCTGACTTGCTCAGTTCCTCCAGCACTTTGTGTTTTGCTCATGATTCCAGCATTTATAATCTTCCAGCTTCTTGATTAGTATTGTTGTCCGGGGTTATGGAGAGAAGGCAAGAGAATGGGGTTGAGAGAGAAAGAGATCAGCCATGATTGAATGGTGGAATAGACTTGATAGGCTGAATGGCCTAATTCTGCTCCTATCATTTTTAAATGGTGCTGCTTGTGTGTTCATAAGTTTAGTCTTGAGTAGTTTTTGTAATGGCAGAAGGTTATATGTTTAACACTGACCCTAGGAAAATAAAATTGAGTCATAGTGTGTGTTTGAACACTGGACAGAATAATTGGAGGATTACATAATGAATACATTTCTCATTCTATGCTAATTCTTTGCTATCCCAGTTCCGACAAATCTCCTTTCACCTGTCACCATAAGTTTATTGACTTCCAGATAGTTAGGTATCACCTTAGTATCTTAAAAAAATATATTAAAACCTTCCATTTTTCTTTCCAGAAAAAAAATGATTGATATGATTCTCGGTTCGAGAGATAAATTGCTTAATGTACAAGAAGTCCTAGGGTCAAACCCTGGACGAGTACCCAGTGTACAAAATCATGAGAGGAATAGACATACAATAGAGGGTAAACACACAGAGTCTCTTATCCAGAGTAAGAACCCAAGGACATAGGTTTAGGGTGAGGGGGGAAAGATTTCTTAGGAACCGGCAGTGCAACTTTTTCACACAAAGGGTGGTGGGTGTATGGAACGAGCTGCCAGAGGAGGTAGTTGAGGCAGGTACTATCGCAACGTTTAAGAAACATGCACAGGTACATGGATATGACAGGTTTAGAGGGATATGGGCCAATGGCAGGCAGGTGGGACGAGTGTAGACGGGAGATACTAGAATTCCTTCACTAAACCTCACGGCCTCTGCAGCCTTCTTTCTGCCCTTAAATGATCACCATTCGGTGTAGGCAAGTTGGGCCAAAGGGCCTGTTTCCGCTGTATGTCTCTATGACCTTATTTCTGATTGTACAGGTACACAACCTTTTATCCGAAAGCCTTGGGACCACACATTCCTCGGATTTCGGAATTTTTCGGATTTCGGAATGGAAGATTTTTAGCGTAGATTAGGTAGGCAGCGCGGGCGGCTTGAAAAGTCTGGAGCAGCTGCTTCCTCCCCGGAGACCGGGGAATCATTGTAAATCATTGCTTAAATGTTAGTCAGTTAGTTTGGAGGGATTTTATGTGGTGGGGGGGTATGAAGGGGGAAACTTTAATTCTTAGTCCCCTACCTGGTCGGAGAGGCGGGGAGCGGGCAATGCCTTACCAGGTCGTCGTGCAGTAAGCTCCGGAGCGCTGTGGCCGCCGACTCCCAACATCGCGGAGCTGTGGCTGCGGGCGTCGCCGGTTGGAGCTCCGACCCCGGCGAACTCTACCCCTGGCTGCGCGGCGCTCCAAATCCAGCGCCGCCCGCGGCCGGAGGCCCGCAGCCCCGCGATGTTGGCAGTCGGCGGCCACAGCGCTGGGATACCAGCGGGGAGCGGGCAATGCCTTACCAGGTCGCCGTGCGGTAAGCTCTGGAGCGCTGTGGCCGCCGATTCCCAACATCGCGGAGCTGGGGCTGCGGGCGTCCGGTTTTGGGTCATGTTTGGACCCAAATGCGAGCTTTGGTGTGCAGACGACATCCTGGAAAAAATGTCCGGTTTTCGGAGCTTTTCGGTTTCCGGAACTCCGGATAAAAGGTGCACCTGTATTATCAAGGAACTGCAGATACTGGTTTTACGCCAAAGATGTTTAGTTCATTATTGCCGTGGTACAGTGAAAAGCTTTTGTTTGCATGCTATCCAGTGAATAGAAAGACAATCAAGCCATCTACAGTGCAGAGATAAAGGGTACAAAGAGGCACAAAATGCTGGAGTTACTCAGTGGGTCAGGGAGCATCTCTGAAGAACATAGATAGGTGACGTTTCGGGTCTCTGGCACTGTGAGGGGCAGCAGTTCTACCTGCTGTGCCACTGTGCTGCCCAAAGGCTGGTGTGTGGGCAATATGAAATATCAGTAGAGAACTCAGCAATTTTAAAGTATTTGTCCACCCTTGGCTGGATCATAAGGAATAGGGGTAGAATTAGGCCCATCAAGTCTACTCCGCCATTCAATCATGGCTGATTTATCTCTCCCTCCTAACCCCATTCTCCTGCCTTCTCCCCATAACCTCTGACACCCGTACTAATCAAGAATTTTTCTCTGCCTTAAAAATATCCACTGACTTGGTCTCCACAGCCTTCTGTAGCAAAGAAGGCTGATGTTAGATCTCTGAATTAATTGGCAAGGTGTTCAAGTGCGGCATCAGACATTATGACAAACACCTAAGTTCGTAGAAACATAGAAACATAGAAATTAGGTGCAGGAGTAGGCCATTCGGCCCTTCGAGCCTGCACCGCCATTCAATATGATCATGGCTGATCATCCAACTCAGTATCCCGTACCTGCCTTCTCTCCATACCCTCTGATCCCCTTAGCCACAAGGGCCACATCTAACTCCCTCTTAAATATAGCCAATGAACTGGCCTCGACTACCCTCTGTGGCAGAGAGTTCCAGAGATTCACCACTCTCTGTGTGAAAAAAGTTCTTCTCATCTCGGTTTTAAAGGATTTCCCCCTTATCCTTAAGCTGTGACCCCTTGTCCTGGACTTCCCCAACATCGGGAGCAATCTTCCTGCATCTAGCCTGTCCAACCCCTTAAGAATTTTATAAGTTTCTATAAGATCCCCTCTCAATCTCCTAAATTCTAGAGAGTATAAACCAAGTCTATCCAGTCTTTCTTCATAAGACAGTCCTGACATCCCATGAGTTCAGTGCAGGTTCAATGGCCACTCCTACACTATCAATGAATCTGCCTTTCAGATGCTGATACTGTACTAGTGACAGTATTTAAGTAAACTTCTGTTTCTTGGACAGCGTTTCCACCTACAAATGGCACTAAAAGTGCTGGTTTTTTTTAGAAGATACCACATAATAAATATTTGTAGGGTACAAGATTAAAGGAACGGAGGCAATTTAAGGCTCCCTTGGTATTGAGATTGTTATGTATGAATTATTGGTTCGAGGAGCAGAATAAGGCCATTCGGCCTACCTCATCTACGCTGCCATTCAATCATGGCTGATCTATCTTTCCCCCTCACCCCTGTTCTCCTTCCTCCAGCACTTTGTGTTTTGCTCATGATTCCAGCATTTATAATCTTCCAGCTTCTTGATTAGTATTGTTGTCCGGGGTTATGGAGAGAAGGCAAGAGAATGGGGTTGAGAGAGAAAGAGATCAGACATGATTGAATGGTGGAATAGACTTGATAGGCTGAATGGCCTAATTCTGCTCCTATAATGTTTTTTTGCAGTTCCTTGTGTGTATCATTTTTAAATGGTGCTGCTTGTGTGTTCATAAGTTTAGTCTTGAGTAGTTTTTGTAATGGCAGAAGGTTATATGTTTAACACTGACCCTAGGAAAATAAAATTGAGTCATAGTGTGTGTTTGAACACTGGGCAGAATAATTGGAGGATTACATAATGAATACATTTCTTATTCTATGCTAATTCTTTGCTATCCCAGTTCCGACAAATCTCCTTTCACCTGTCACCATAAGTTTATTGACTTCCAGAAATAAAAAGATTGATATGATTCTCGGTTCGAGAGATAAATTGCTTAATGTGCAAGAAGTCCTAGGGTCAAACCCTGGACGAGTACCCAGTGTACAAAATCATGAGAGGAATAGACATACAATAGAGGGTAAACACACAGAGTCTCTTATCCAGAGTAAGAACCCAAGGACATAGGTTTAAGGTGAGGGGGGAAAGATTTCTTAGGAACCTGCAGGGCAACTTTTTCACACAAAGAGGTGGTAGGTGTATGGAACGAGCTGCCAGAGGGCATGGATGGTTCCAGTGTATGGAACGAGCTCCTTCTCCCCATAACCCCTGACAACCGTACAACTCGAGCATCTGTCAATCTCCCCCTTAAAATATCCATTGAAGTCCTGCATATCTGTCTGGCAATGAATTCCACAGATTCACCGCCCCCTGACTAAAGAAATCCCTTCTCTTCTTCCTAAAGGTACATCCTTTTAGAAGACTCTCCCACTAATGGAACATCCTCTCCACATTCACTCTATCCAAGCTATTCACTCTGTATTGGAATAGGAGGGCAGTTTTGAGATAACTACTGAAGTTGATTGTCATAGGCATTCGAGGGCCAGAGACAGACTGAGAAAATTTATGATAGCTCGTGTTTTTCAGTGTGGATAAATCTGAGTTTGGAGCAGTTGTGGAACAGTAGATAGCTCTTTTGTCCGGGTCAACGATTAACTTGTGGCGGCTCCCAAGGGTCGTGCCATCATACTGTCGAACCCCTCGGCACGGGAGTGGTTCAGTCCGGAGGCGGCCCTTAGCCAGAGGGTTTAAAGGCAGAGGTTTGGGTGCCATCTTTCTCTTGTTTGGTCTTCCCTACAAGTGGGAGGAACATAATTAAAGGTACCTCTCAAAACACTGGACTTCGTGCTTCCTTTTGAGACCCATGCACCACATTGGTGACCCCTGACGCTCCATTGGCATCATGATGGAGAGAAGAGAAAGCCCTACCTCCTCACAGGCCGGCCCGGCCCTGTCTCTGGACGCGGTCTCGGTGAAACTGCCCAACTTCTGGACCACCCGGCCGCTCATCTGGTTCCAGCAGGCGGAGGCCCAGTTCAACCTGCGGGGCATCACGGTCGATGCCACCCGCTTCTATTACCTGGTGGGGGCCCTCGACCAGGACACGGTTGAAGAGGTCACGGACTTCCTCGCAGCCCCCCCGGACACTGATAAATATCTCGGCCTTGAGCTCCTGCTCCATATTTATGGCCTAAGCAGGATGGAGCGTGCTGCTAGGATCCTGCATATGGAGGGCCTAGGCGACCGACGGCCATCTAGCCTCCTAAAGGAGATGGTGGCTCTACTTGATGGGCACACGCCGTGCCTGCTATTCGAATATACATACCTGCATCTGCTGCCGGCCTACATTCGTCTGCAGCTCACAGACGCCTCCTTTGTTGACCTCAGGGCCCTCGGGAGGCGCACTGACGCGCTGTGGATGGCGCGCCCTGATGACGTCAGCAGAGACGGGTTCGCGCTGAGGCCGACGCGCCCTGATGACGTCAATGCGCTGGCCGTCGGCAGGCGCGCCGATGACGTCACCCCGGCAGCTCCCGATTTCCTCCGGTGGGGCGGGGGAGCTGTGGAAGGAGTGACAGCTCCAGCCCGACGGCCCGTACGATCGCCCCCAGCCGCAGTGAGGGGTACTGCACCTGCAGTCCAGAGCCAGCAAGCTGCAGGCACCACCAGCGGGAGCAGGCAAGCTCCAAGTAACACCAACATGAGGCGCTGGTGCTAATTCCATCAGCGCTGGGGTGCTGCAGCACGACAATGCCGCCAGCCGTGCACGTTCCCGGGAAACGCCTGGGCTGGCTGCCAATAGTCCCCGTGGCGGCTGGGACCCGCTTCCTCGTTGATACTGGAGCGGAGCTCAGCGTCCTGCCCCCTTCGCTGGCCGACATTCGTTCCGGTAAGCGGGGGCCCGTCCTCACAGCGGCGAATGGCAGCCCCATCCGCACATATGGAGTGCGCATGGTTCTGATCATGTTCGGCTCCTGCCATTTCTCATGGCGGTTCACCATTGCCGACGTCTCCCAGCCATTGCTCGGGGCCGATTTCCTCCGGGCGCATTCCCTCATGGTGGGTTCAGGCGTCAGCGTTTGGTCAACGCCGCTACGATGGAGCCGATCACGTTGCGTTTGTATCAACCGGTGGGACGGCCCCTGGCGTCCGTGGACTCCTGCTTCGCACGGATCTTGGCCGCGTTCACAGACATTCTGATCCCACAGTTTCGATCATCGACCCCCAGCCACGGAGTGGTACATTTTATCCAGACTACCGGCCCACCTCTCCATGCACGAGCACGCCGACTGCCGCCGGATAAACTGCATCTGGCACGGCGGGAATTCCGCACAATGGAGACCTTGGGGATCGTCCGCCCTTCGAGCAGCCCTTGACCGTCCCCACTCCACATGGTCCCTAAGTCGAGCGGGAGCTGGCGACCTTGCGGGGATTACCGACGGCTGAACGGCGCAACAACAGCGGATCGATACCCCGTACCGCACATCCAGGACTTCACCGCCCATTTAGCTGGGGCCACAATATTTTCAAAAGTGGATCTGGTACGGGGTTATAACCAGATCCCGGTTCATCCGGATGACGTGCCCAAGACAGCGATCATCACGCCATTCGGACTTTACGAGTTCACGCGGATGCCGTTCGGCCTTTCAACGCCTAATGGACGGGGTTTGTCGCGACCTTGATTTCGTGTTTGTGTACCTGGACGACATCCTGGTGGCCAGCCGCTCGCAGCAGGAGCACTGCGCCCACCGTCGGCAGCTCTGTCAGCAGCTCAGCGAGCATGGTTTGGCCATCAACCTCGACAAGTGCCGTTTTGGTGTAACCGAGATTGACTTCCTCGGCCACCGCGTGACTGCGCAAGGCGCGGATCCCCTGCCTGACAGGGTCGACGCCATCCGTCGGTTTCCCCGCCCACGCACGGTGCGTGGCCTGCAGGAGTTTGTCGGCATGGTGGCGTTTTACCATCGTTTCGTGCCATCCACGGCCCACATCATGCGGCCTCTGTATCAACTTCTGGCGGGTGGGCAGAACAAGAACGTTGAATGGACCCACGAGGCAGGGGCAGCTTTTGACGGCGCGAAGGAGACCCTTGCTCGGGCCGTACTGCTGGTGCACCCGCGGGAAGATGCCCCAACTGCTCTCACGGTGGACGCCTCGGAGTCGGCGGTTGGTGCTGTGCTGGAGCAACTGACTGGCGGAGGTTGGCGGCCCCTGGCCTTCTTCAGCCGGCACCTCAACTGTGCGCAGACGAAATACATCGCGTTCGATTGCGAGCTCCTGACTCTGTACCTGGCAGTGCGTCATTTTCGCTACTTCCTGGAGGGCCGCCCGTTCACAGCCTACACGGACCACAAGCAGCTCACTTTCGCCCTGGCGAAGGTTTCTGACCCGTGGTCCGCACGACAGCAGCGGCAATTGGCCTACATTTCGGAGTATACAACATCTATCCGCTACATCGAGGGGAAAGAGAACCGGGTGGCCGACGCATTGTCCCGCCCCGCTATCAACGCCGTGTTCGAGGTGGCGCCCGGAATTGACTATACTGCTCTGGCAGAGGCACAGCTCACGGACGATGAGGTGCCCACCTACCGGACTGCCATCTCCGGCCTCCGCCTTGAGGATGTCCCTCTCGGTCCTGGGGGAGTGACAATCCTGTGCGATGTGTCGTCCGGTCAGCCGCGCACCATCGTCCCTGCCACCTGGCGCCGGAGGGTGTTCAAGGTGATCCACGGACTGGCTCACCCATCAATCCGGGCGACAACGGCACTAGTGGCCGCTCGTTTCATGTGGCACGGTCTGCGCAAGCAGGTTGGCCATTGGGCTCGCACCTGCATTCCGTGCCAGACGGCAAAAAATCCAGCGCCATGTCCGTGCGCCTCTCCAGGAGTTTAGTCTACCTCACCGGCGATTCGACCATCTCCACGTAGACATTGTAGGGCCTCTCCCGCCGTCCCGGGGCATCACCCACCTGCTTACAATGGTGGACCGCTTCACGCGGTGGCCGGAGGCCATTCCGCTGGCCGATACTTCAACGGCTACGTGTGCTCGTGCGCACTGGATTGCTCGCTTCGGGGTGCCGGCGCACATCTCCTCAGACCGGGGGCCACAGTTCACCTCCGAGCTGTGGTCAGCCATGGCTCGCTTGCTGTGGGTGCGGCTACACCACACCACGGCTTACCACCCGCAAGCTAATGGTCTGGTGGAGAGGTTCCACCGGCAACTAAAGGCAGCACTGAAGGCACGACTCTCCGGCCCCGACTGGATGGACGAGTTGCCGTGGGCCATGCTGGGCATCCGGACTGTTCCCAAAAAGGACTTGGCCTCATCATCGGCTGAGCTCGTGTACGGGTCGCCACTCACGGTGCCCGGGGAGTTCGTGCCGTCGGCGCCGGGGCAGCAGGGAACGCCCTCATCCACCCTAAAGCGCCTTCGCGAGCGAGTTGGCAGGCTCGCACCCGTCCCGACGTCCCGCCATGGGACATTTCGGCCACACGTGCCATCAGCCCTCAGGGACTGCCCATATGTCTTCCTGCGCCATGATGCCCACCGGACGCCACTCCAGAGGCCGTACGAGGGCCCGTTCCGGGTGCTGCAACACGGGCAGTCGACTTTTGTCCTGGACATGGGGGGCCGGCCGGAGGCAGTGTCGATCGACCGTTTGAAGCCAGCACACCTGGACATTGACCAGCCGGTGCTGGTTGCCCAACCTCGGCCTCGAGGGCGCCCCCCTTCACGGCTCCCTCCGCCTGTCACTCCACCTGTCCTCCCGCCGGTCCCTCGACCATTCCCTCCACCTATGCCTCCGCCAGCCCCACGATCGGCTGACTTCCGCACGCGGGCCGGCCGTGTCATGCGCCCGCCGGTGTGTTTCGTGCCTCTGGTTCTGGGGGGGGGGGTCCTGTGGCGGCTCCCAAGGGTCGTGCCATCATACTGTCGAACCCCTCGGCACGGGAGTGGTTCAGTCCGGAGGCGGCCCTTAGCCAGAGGGTTTAAAGGCAGGGGTTTGGGTGCCATCTTTCTCTTGTTTGGTCTTCCCTACAAGTGGGAGGAACATAATTAAAGGTGCCTCTCAAAACACTGGACCGTGCTTCCTTTTGAGACCCACGCACCACAAACTCTTCAGTTTGAAAAGAACATTAAAGAATCAAGTGGGGGGTTGTTGGGTAGATTAGTTACCTAGAATTGGAGAATTCCATGTTTAAACCGTTGGGTTGTAAGCTACCCAAGCGGAATACGAGGTGCTGTTCCTCCAGTTTGCGTATAGCCTCACTTTGGCAATGGAGGAGGCCCAGGACAGAAAGGTCGGTAAGGGAAGGGGAATTCAAAAGATCATGAGTGATGGGAGCAGAATTAGGCCATTCGACCCATCAAATCTACTCTGCCATTCTATCTCCCTCTTAACCCCATTCTCCTGCCTTCTCCCCACAACCCCTGACACCCGTATTAATCACGAATCTATCTATCTTTGCCATAAAAATATCCATTGACTTGGCATCCACAGCCTTCTGTGGCAAAGAATTACACTGATTCACAACGCTCTCCATTAAAATGGTTCCAGCAGTCCTTGACGGACCGAGCACAAGTGCTCAGCGAAACGGTTCCCCCCCCCCCCCCCCCCCCCTAACCCATTCTTCCTTGTGTCCCATCTGGATGCAAAACGATTTCTCCCCTTTGTGTGGTGTGTGCCAGAAACAGGTGTGATTTGTGAGTTTTGAGGGCGTTTCAAAAAAGCCATGGTATATTGGGTCAAAACTAACTATTAACAGTGAGTAGTCTACACTGGCTGAAGGGCAGCGTGCTTTTTGTGAATTCCTCAATGTTGATTTGCAGGGTGTGCTAAACAAACATGTGGCAACACACTACTGAAGAGGTGAGTGTCAGCCACTGATGGATAATGGGCGTTACAATATGGAACAAGTCGATCTACTCAAAATGCCAAGAAATGCGTTGTTTGCCATGCTATCCAAACAGATCAGATAATACTATACATAAATACAATCGAGCCAAACTCAAGTACAATAGGGTGGAGCAAAGGGGAAGATACAGAGTGAACAATATTGTTCTCAGCATTGTAGCGCACCAGTTCCAGAGACAAGGTCCAATGACCACACAGGGATTGGACAGTAATCTAGTTTACGGAAGGACCGTTCAGAAGCCTGATAACAGAGGGGAAGAAGCTATTCTTCAGTCTGGTGGTGCACGATTTCAAGCTTCTATACCTTCTGTTGGATAGGAGCATGGAGAAAAAAGGAATGACTGGGGTGGGACAGGGACAAGTCTTTGATTATGTTGGCTGCTTTTCCAAGTCAGCATGAAGTGTAGATGAAGTCAGTGGTGGGGAGTTTGGTCAGTGTGATGAACTGGGCTACATCCACAACTCTAATTTCTTACAGTCTTGGGCAGAGCTGTTTCCAAACCAAGCTGTGATGCAAGCATACATTCTGCTTCTTATGATGCATCTCTGGAAGTGTGGAAGAGTCAATACTATTAATTCAGTGTAGTTTATTGTCACGTGTACCGAGGTACAGTGAAAAGCTTGTGTTGTGTGCTATCCAATCAGCAGAAAGACAACACATGATTACAATCGAGCCATTTACAGTGTACAGATACATGATAGGGGAATAACGTTTAGTGCAAGGTAATTAAAGGTCACCGAGGAGATTCACATAAATTGTATCACATAATATGTTTAAGCATTGAAATATGTTAACGCAAACTCAAAACCAGAACTATGTATGCCTGTCCTGCCTCATTTGCTGTTGCTCTGTAAAAATGCATGGGGTCATGTGGGGTGGGAGTAGAACTTGGCCATTCAACCCATCAAGTCTACTCGCCATTCAATTATGGCTGATCTATCTCTCCCTCCTAATCCCATTCTCCTGCATTCTCCCCATAACCCCTGACACCCGTTCTAATCAAGAATCTATCTCTGCCTTAAAAATATCCAATGGCTTGGCCTCCATAGCCATATGTGGCAATGAATTCCACATATTCATCACCCTCTGACTAAAGAAATTCCTCCTCATCGCCTTCCTAAAGGAACGTTCTTTAATTCTGAGGCTATGATCTCTGGTCCTAGACTCTCCCACTAATGGAAACATCCTCTGCACATCCAGTCTATGCAAGCCTTTCACTATTCTGTAAGTTCTTCTAAACCCCAGCGAGTACAGGCCCAGTGCTGTCAAACGCTCATCATATGTTAACCCACTCATTCCTGGGATCATTCTCGTCTTGTTTTTTGGAAGATGTATGTTGATAGTTTGGGCTTGGATGGGGATGGTGCTGCAGACCTGTTAGAAATATATAAAATGATGAGAGGCATAGGTAGGGGAAGAAATGGCCAAGAATGCACACCAACGCCTGTACTTCCTGAGAAGGTTTAGGAAGTTTGGCATGTCCCCAACCACTCCCACCGACTTCTACAGATGCACTGTGGAAAGCATTTTATCGGGATGCATCATAGCACGGTTTGGGAACAGCTCCATCCAAAATCTTCCAAGAAATTGCAGAGAATTGAGGATACGTCCCAGACCATCGCACAAACCACCCTCCCTTCCATTGCCTCCATCTACACCTCAAGCTGCCTCGGCAAGGCCAGCAGCATCATCAAGGACCAGACTCACCCCGGCCACTCCCTCTTCTCCCCTCTCCCATCGGGCAAAAGGTACAGAAGTGTGAAAACGCACACCTCCAGATTCAGGGACAGTTTCTTCCCAGAGGTTACCAGGCAACTGAAACATCCTACCAACAACCAGAAAACAGTCCTGAGCTACTATCTACCTCATTGAAGATCCTCAGACTATCTTCAATCAGACTTTACTGTACTTTATCACATTAAATGTTTTTCCTTTATTTTGCATCTGTACGCTGGATTGCTCGAATGTAATTTTGCATGCACTGTAACTTGGTACATGTGACAGTATACTAAACTAAACTAAGAGTTGACAGTAAGGACCCTTTTCCCAGGATGGAGAAATCCAATACTAGAGCGGATATCTTGAAGATACGAGGGGAAAAATTTAAAGGAGCTGTGCGGGGCAAATGTTTTACACAGAGGTGCCTGGGACGCTGTGCTGGAGGTGGTGGTGGAGGCAAATACGAGAGTGGTGTTTAAGTGACTTTTGGATAGCCACATGGATATGCAGGGAATGGAGGGATATGGACTAAGTGCCGGCATTTCAATACTGATAAAGACCGTTGGTTAGGCTGCATTTGGGGTATTGTGAGCAGTTCTGGTGGCCCCAACACAGGAAGGATGTGGAGGCTTTGGAGAGGGTGCAGCAGATGTTTACCAGAATGATGCCTGGATTAAAGGGTATTAGCTACAGGGAGAAATTGGACAGACTTGGATTGTTTCCTCAGGAATGCTGGCGGTTGAGGGGAGATCAGACAGAAGTATATAAAATTATGAGAGGCATAGATAGAGTAGACAGTCAGAAGACTTGATGGGCCGAATGGCAGTTGAGAGCCAGGTTGTTGTGCTGGCACCATTTGGTCAATCGGTCGATCTCACTTGTATACTCTGACTCATCACCATCTGTAATTCGCCCAACAACAGTGGTGTCGTCGGCGAACTTGATGATGGAGTTCGCACTATGTCCGGCTACACAGTCATGGGTATAGAGCTGAGCACGCAGCCTTGAGATACTGATTGTTACGAAGGATTAAATATTTCTGCCAATTCGAACAGACTGGTCCGTTGATGAGGAAGTAGAGGATCCAATTGCAGAGGAATGCGCAGAGACCCAGTTCCGTGAGCTTGGTAACCAGCTTTTGTTTTGTTTTTTGTATCAAAAAATTATTTATTTAATTTCAACATGATAAAAAAAACAAAACCGTGTGGACACCCCCCCCCCACCATGTTACAAAATCATCAAACAACTATTTTACAAATATTCTAATAACTACTGTACAACCCCGTAAAGGGGAAGCATCTGGCTCGGGCAAAGCCCTCTTCTGCCTGGCGCCGTGACTCGCGGATGGCCAGGTTGGCCAGGCCTAGGAGCAACCCAACCAGGATATCTTCAGCCCTGCCTACTCCCTAGATCCCTTCACCAGTCCTTCGGCCGCTGACAGCAGAGCCACTCCTCTTACGGACCCTACGTGGAGTGGTGGTGCTCCTTGCCCTCCGGACCCTGGCTACAAGGGACGCTCTTCTGGTCCCTCTACCCTCAACATGAACGACGCTGCTCTTGGTCTTGGCGTCCTTCTCCAGGTTGTCCAAGAAGGAGCTGACCTGATGCCGGTCGTGGTAACCAGCTTGGAGGGGATGATGGTATTGAGCGCCGAGCTGTAGTCTATAAACAACAGCCTGGCGGAGTTGATGTGCACCATAACCAACCTCTCAAAGCACTTCATCACCACAGACGTTAGTGCCACTGGTCGATAGTCATTGAGGCACGTCACCTTACTCTTCTTGGGCATTGGTATTATTGATGCCCTCTTCAAGCAGGTGGGAACCTCAGACCTCAGAAGTGAGAGGTTAAAAATGTCCGTAAAAACTCCAGCCAGTTGGTCTGCATTGGTTTAGAGAACTCGACTGGGTATACTATTAGGTCCAGGCTCTTTCCGAGGGTTCACCCTCCTGAAGGATCTACTGACGTCGGCCTCTGTGACTGTGACTGTAATACCATCAGGTCGAATGGGGGCTCAAAAAGGAACAACAGTGTTCCCCCCCATCAAAGCGTGCGTAGAACGCATTGAGCTTGTCAGGGAGTGATGCTTCGCTGTCGTTTGAGCCTCCTCCTGATTGATGGTCGGCGTAGACTCGGTGGGCCGAAGAGCCTGTTTCTGCACTGTATTTCTAAAACTAAAACTAGATGATACCTTGTTAGAATTTGCCTATTGGGGTAGGATCTTCAGCATAAAACAAGGCTCCTGAAAGTCTGGTGGTGTGTTGATGTGACAGCCACAATTGGCCCTAATAAAGCATCCGTTAATGCATTTCCTGTGATTCAAAGTATTTGCAAGCTGTGTTGTTGCATCATTAGATCTTAAAGATTTTCTTGTAATTAAGTTAGATAATGGATAAACCTTCTGTTTTGGAGCTTCAGCAAGTCCTTTGATAAGGAAGAAATTGCAGTCAGACTAAATAAATTTATAGATTATGAGATGGGAGCTGGTTTCAGATTCAATCTGTTTCTTAGCACACAGTTCATTTCCATATTTTGAAGAATGGGATTACATATAAAATTTGCTCAGGTTTAATTTGACTCTTCAAAGAGTTAAGGAGATTAAAGAGACGGATGGGAGGACATCCGTTTAAGGTGAGAGGTGTTGGGTACATGGTACATGGAACGAGCAGTCAGAAGAGGTAGTTCAGGTAGGTACTATAACAACATTCAAAATGTATTTGGAGAGGTGCATGGAGAGGCAAGGTTTAGAGAGATGGAGAGATGGAGCAAAAGCGGGCAAATAGGACTGGCGTAGATGGGGCATCTTGATCGGCATGGATAAGTTGGGCCGAAGGGCCTGTTTCTGTGCTGTGTAACTCCATGATTCTTAACAGGTCAATATCCGAGCTGCGAGATTTGCTGGAGTTGGTAACACTAACTTGGCACGGGAATGGACAGAGCAGGTGTTTAGTCACAGGCATGGTTCATTTAAATGAAAATAAAAATTCAGGTTAGTCCAGCGTACGTAGCAGGGCATGTACAACACATGGAACGACAGATGGCGCAGTGGGCTAAGTGTTCGGCTGGCAACTGGAAGGTAGCCGGTTCGAATCCCGCTTGGAGTGCATACTGTCGTTGTGTCCTTGGGCAAGACACTTCACCCACCTTTGCCTGTGTGTGAATGTGTGTGAATGTGTGTGAGTGATTGGTGGTGGTCGGAGGGGCTCATCTAGGGAGGCTATTTGGGTGGAACTGAGAAGTGGGAAAGGTGTAGCAACACTTATAGGGGTGTATTATAGACCGCCAAATGGGGAACGAGAATTGGAAGAGCAAATATGTAAGGAGATAGCAGATAGTAGTAAGCACAAGGTAGTGATTGTGGGAGATTTCAACTTTCCACACATAGACTGGGAAACACATTCTGTAAATGGGCTGGATGGTTTGGAGTTTGTAAAATGTGTGCAGGATAGTTTTTTTGCAGCAATACATAGAGGTACCTACTAGAGGAGGGGCAGTGCTGGACCTCCTGTTAGGAAATGAGACGGGACAGGTGGCGGAGGTATGCGTTGGGGAGCACTTCGGGTCCAATGATCACAATACCATTAGTTTCAATATAATTATGGAGAAGGTCAGAACTGGCCCTAGGGTTGAGATTTTTGATTGGAGAAAGGCTAACTTTGATGAGATGCGAGATGATTTAAAAGGAGTGGACTGGGACATTTTGTTTTATGGGAAAGATGTAGAAGAGAAATGGTGGACACTTAAAGGGGAAATTTTAAGAGTACAGAATCTTTATGTTCCTGTTCGGTTGAAAGGAAACAGTAAAAATTGGAAAGAGCCCTGGTTTTCAAGGGAAATTGGACATCTTGTTTGGAAAAAGAGGGAGATCTACAATAATTATAGGCAGCATGAAGTAAATGAGGTGCTTGTGGAGTATAAGGAATGTAAAAAGAATCTTAAGAAAGAAATTAGAAAAGCTAAAAGAAGATATGAGGTTGCTTTGGCAAGTAAGGTGAAAGTAAATCCAAAGGGTTTCTACAGCTATATTAATAGCAAAAGGATAACGAGGGATAAAATTGGTCCATTGGAGAAACAGAGTGGGCAGCTATCTGCAGAGCCAAAAGAGATGGTGGAGATATTGAACAATTTCTTTTCTTCGGTATTCACCAAGGAGAAGGATATTGAATTATGTGAGGTAAGGGAAACGAGTAGAGTAGTTATGGATACTATGAGTTTCAAAGTAAAAGAAGTACTGACACTTTTGAAAAATATAAAAGTGGATAAGTCTCCAGGTCCGGACAGGATATTCCCTAGGACATTGAGGGAAGTAGTGTAGAAATAGCCGGGGCTATGACAGAAATATTTCAAATGTCATTAGAAACGGGAATAGTCCCCGAGGATTGGCGTACTGTGCATGTTGTTCCATTGTTTAAAAAGGGTTCTAAGAGTAAACCTAGCAATTATAGACCTGTTAGTTTGACTTCAGTGGTGGGCAAATTAATGGAAAAGATACGTAGAGATAATATATATAAGCATCTGGATAAACAGGGTCTGATTAGGAACAGTCAACATGGATTTGTGCCTGGAAGGTCATGTTTGACTAATCTTCTTGAATTTTTTGAAGAGGTTACTAGGGAAATTGACGAGGGTAAAGCAGTGGATGTTGTCTATATGGACTTTAGTAAGGCCTTTGACAAGGTTCCTCATGGAAGGTTGGTTAAGAAGGTTAAACTGTTGGGTATAAATGCAGGAATAGCAAGATGGATTCAGCAGTGGCTGAATGGGAGAAGCCAGAGGGTAATGGTGGATGGCTGTTTGTCGGGTTGGAGGCAGGTGACTAGTGGGGTGCCTCAGGGATCTGTGTTGGGTCCTTTGTTGTTTGTCATGTACATCAATGATCTGGATGAAGGGGTGGTGAATTGGATTAGTAAGTATGCAGATGATACCAAGATAGGGGGTGTTGTGGATAATGAAGAGGATTTCCAAAGTCTACAGAGTGATTTAGGCCATTTGGAAAAATGGGCTGAAAGATGGCAGATGGAGTTTAATGCTGATAAATGTGAGGTGTTACACCTTGGCAGGACAAATCAAAATAGGACGTACATGATAAATGGTAGGGAATTGAACAATACAGTTGAACAGAGGGATCTGGGAATAACCGTGCATAGTTCCTTGAAGGTGGAATCTCATATAGATAGGGTGGTAAAGAAAGCTTTTGGTATGCTAGCCTTTATAAATCAGAGCATTGAATATAGAAGCTGGGATGTAATGTTAAAATTGTACAAGGCATTGGTGAGACCAAATCTGGAGTATGGTGTACAATTTTGGTCGCCCAATTATAGGAAGGATGTCAACAAAATAGAGAGAGTACAGAGGAGATTTACTAGAATGTTGTCTGGGTTTCAACAACTAAGTTACAGAGATAGGTTGAATATGTTAGGTCTTTATTCTCTGGAGCGCAGAAGGTTAAGGGGGGACTTGATAGAGGTCTTTAAAATGATGAGAGGGATAGACAGAGTTGACGTGATCAAGCTTTTCCCTTTGAGAATAGGGAAGATTCAAACAAGAGGACATGACTTCAGAATTAAGGGATAGAAGTTTAGGGGTAACATGAGGGGGAACTTCTTTACTCAGAGAGTGGTAGCGGTGTGGAATGAGCTTCCAGTGGAAGTGGTGGCGGCAGGTTCGTTGGTATCATTTAAAAATAAATTGGATAGGCATATGGATGAGAAGGGAATGGAGGGTTATGGTATGAGTGCAGGCAGGTGGGACTAAGGGGAAAAAGTTGTTCGGCACGGACTTGTAGGGCCGAGATGGCCTGTTTCCGTGCTGTAATTGTTATATGGTTATATGGTTATATAGATAGACCTACTAGGGATAGGGAGTATTTGGGCGGCATGGTGGCGCAGCGATTCGATCCTGACTACGGGTGCTGCACGTTCTCCCTGTGACCGCGTGGGTTTTCTCCAGGTGCTCCAGTTTCTTCCCACACTTCAAAGACGTGCATACGTAGGTTAATTGGATTCAGTAAAATTGTAACTTGTCCCTAGTGTGTGTAGGATAGTGTTAGTGTGCAGTTATCACTGGTCGGCGTGGACTCGGTGGGCCGAAGGGCCTGTTTCCGTGCTCTATCTCTAAACTAAAACTAAACTAAAGTTAATCCCAGGGAGTGAAGTAAGCAAGTGGTTGAAACAGTACAGGGTGAAGGTGATTTTCACACAGAGAGTGGTGAATCTCTGGAACTCCCTGCCACAGAGGGTAGTTGAGGCCAGTTCATTGGCTATATTTAAGAGGGAGTTAGATGTGGCCCTTGTGGCTAAGGGGATCAGAGGGTATGGAGAGAAGGCAGGTACGGGATACTGAGTTGGATGATCAGCCATGATCATATTGAATGGCGGTGCAGGCTCGAAGGGCCGAATGGCCTACTCCTGCACCTAATTTCTATGTTTCTATGACTACAACACGGTAACGTTGCAAGTAGTTAGATAAAGGGTTAATTAAGATCTGGTAAATGTAAACTGGGTCTGGAGAATCCAGATTGGTTAATCTTCATGTGTACTGACACGGAACAATGTCATTCTTGCTTGCAGCAGCAACACAGGTTTGTAAACAAAGTACTCGGCAGATAACATAATAACAAATAAAATAACAGTTCAATAAATGAAAAAAAAACAATACAGTGCAAAACCAAACAAAACCACATGGAATTTAATCCTGATATGTGTGATGTGCTGATTTGTGTTTGAGTTGAGTTTATAGCCACATGTACCGAGGTACAGTGAAAAGATTTTGTGCATGTTAACCATTCAGCGGAAAGACAAACCTGATTACAATCGGGCCATCCATGGTGTACAGATACATGTTAAAGGGAATAATGTTAGTAACGTTTAGTGCAAGATAAAGTCTGATCAGAGATAGTCCGAGGGTCACCAACGAGGTAGATAGTAGTTCAGGACCGCTCTCTAGTTGTTGAGAGGATAGTTCAGTGGCTTGATAGCAGCTGGGAAGAAACTGTCCCTAAATCTGGAGATGTGCGTTTTCACACTTCTGTACCTCTTGCCCGATGGGAGAGGGGGGAAGAGGGAGTGGCCGGGGTGAGACTGGTCCTTGATTATGCTGCTGGCCTTGGTGTGCTTGGCGTTGGCACTTCTTGGCCATTGCTTCAATATAGGCAGCCCAGGCCGAGCTGTTGGTGATAATTCCTCTAGGAATATCTCTTAGCTCTCCAAGGAGCTCTTAGCTACACATGGTTGAGGATTTACGGAGTGATGAATTCAAATGGGATGCGTGGCTTTATTAGCTGGGGCGTAGAATATAAGTGCAAGCTAGCCTTGATACAAATTTATAAAACAATGTAGAACCACGGATCTGCTGGTTTCCACATACATTTCACTTACATTACTTGCTCTAGCTTCACGACACGCAACCCTTCAATCCTTTTGTCTCGCACCTATCTTTTCAACCCTGGCCTTTGTCCACCCAGCCAGTGAGTACAATGTGTGACACACTGCCGCACAGAGGAGGAAATGGAGACAAGTACAGTCAATACATCTCAGAAACATCTGGATTAGCATACCAGTCGTCGAGGGGTAGCAATTGCTGGTGCATCAGACTAGTGTAGATGTGTACTTGGTGGCCACCATGAGGGTGGTAGGTCAGGCAACATGTTTCTGTGCTGTAAAATTATGTGAGTACTTTATTGCTTACATCCAGGGCAATTTAAAAAAACATGTGGGCTGGTATGTGGATAGGAAAGGTTTAGAGGGATATGGGCCAAACGATGGCAGGTGGGACAAGCGTAGATGGGGCGTGTTGGTTAGCATGGATTGTAAGGCCTGTTTCCATGCTACAGCACATGATGCTCTGACTCCAGGGCAGTTGCTGATCTAACATTTGTGTGATTTTTGGGAATAAAAACAGCATTATGCATAATGTATTTATTATTTTCACAGGTATGGGCTTATACTTCCAAAGGCAAAGCAGAACACCTTAGCATTATCCAAACATTCGATTTTCAATGATTCAGATGATGAGGTAAGAAGGATTTTTAATATAACAGCTACTGATTTAATTTCATTTTCTGTTTGCCACTGATGTAATTTCCTGTTTTGCCACTGGTTTCATTTAATTTCCTGTTTGCTATGATGTGGTGAGACTATTTCCACTAGTGGGAGAGTCTAGGACCAGAGGGCACAGCCTCAGAACAAAAGGATGTACCTTTAGAATGGAGACTAGGAGAAATTTCATTTGTCAGAGTGTGGTGAATCTGTGGAATTCATTGACACAGACGGCAGTGGAGGCCAAGTCATTGGGTGTTTTTTAAAGCGGAGATTAACGGGTACTTGATTAGTGCGGGTGTCAGGGGTTACAGGGAGAAGGCAGGAGTATGGGGTTGAGAGGGATTGGTAGATCAGCCATGATTGAATGGCAGAGAAAATGGGCTGAATGGCCTAATTCTGCTCCTATGACATGAACTTCCATTGCAACAAGATACATGCGGTAAAAATATACAATTATTCAAAATTAACTCAACATTTGTATTATTTCTTCTGAGTGCTTTAAGAATGAAAATGCATGTTTAAGATGTTGGCAGACTTCTTTAATTTGGCAGACTGTGATCACCTTGTTCATCATCTGTTTCAAAACCCTGTAGGTTGAAGCTGTGTGCATGTGTGCGTGTGTGATATAAGATACAACTTTCAGTTGGGCAAACAATCCTCTCTATTTGAAGTTGTTATTACAAAGTACAAGGGATTCAACTACCGTCTGTGAAATTTCAGAAAGAAAACCTTATCATCAAAGCAAGAGACATTATGCAGCTTTGAGCTATTATGAAGGTTTATTCTCCACTGTGTTAAGGTAGACACAAAATGCTGAAGTAACTCAGCGGGACAGGCAGCATCTCTGATATAAGGAATGGGTGACGTTTCAGGTCGAGACCCTTTTTATCCACTATTATTGGCCAAAGCATTCAGTGCAAGTGAGATTCTGATTGCTAAGTATTGTCCATTCAAAATAAACCTCAGGCAATATTCCTTGGAGAACTCAAATTGATAACTTCAAGTAATAATTGTTAATGAAAATTCTTGATTAGTATGGGTGTCAGTGGTTATGGGGAGAAGGCAGGAGAATGGGGTTAGGTAGGAGAGATAGATCAACGATGATTGAATGGCGGGGTAGACTTGATAAGGTTGTAAGTGATAGGAGCAGAATTGGGCCATTTGGCCCAATTCTGCTCCTATCACTTACAACCTTATCACTTATGAGGTAATAAGGAATTTCAAGTTCAAGTTACATTTATTGTCACATGCACCAATTGGTACAGTCTTGTTCCAAAACTGATAATCCTTCTTGAACTTGTTCAGTGGCACTTTATTGTCGCATGTAGTTACGTACAGTGAAATTCTTTTTTTGCATACAGTTCAGTAAAACTCTTGCTATACGTGGGCACACTCATACCTGGGTATACAAGAGTGTCGGAATAGTAGATGACACTGAGGCAGTACTCGAGAGTCGCCATGTTTCCATTTTATCATTTTCAAGTCCTAAAGTTGTTAAGAAATGTCTTGACTTGGCCATGAAGGCCCGTTGTCCTGGCGACGGCACTGGGTGGGAGTTGCAGGGGTCGGCCTGGCCTGGCGAAGTTGTTGGCGTCCTCCACACGACCCAGATGGCGACAATGTGTGCTCGTCACAGAAGCAGATCTACAAACTCCTATAACAATCACTCCACACTCTTTAAATCTCCATTCCACACAGGGACATTTCTGCTGGCTTTACCTTGCACTAAATGTTATTCCCTTATCATGTATCTATACGCTGTAAATGGATCGATTGTAATCATGTATTGTCTTTCCACTGACTGGATAGCACGCAACAAAAGCTTCTCACTGTACCTCGGTACACGTGACAATAAACTAAACTAAACTCAAACACCGCCCCGTGCCGCTGCAGGCCGCGTCCGATCTGCACAGTCTGCCTCTTGGAGCAGCGCCCGGTCTAATGGAGCTCCAGGCTGCTGCAGGGCCTCCAGTGGCTCCATCCGGACACCTGGACCCATAAATGTGCTGTCCCTCACCTCCCGCAGTCACCGCTGCAACTGCATGTATTCAAGAGTGAGTTAGATTTAGCTCTTTGGGCTAACGGAATCAAGTGATATGGGGAGAAAGCAGGAACGAGGTACTGATTCTGGATGATCAGCCATGATCATATTGAATGGCAGTGCTGGCTCGAAGGGCCGATTGGCCTACTCCTCCACCTATTTTCTATGTTTCTGTGTTACATCAATGGCACCTCCTGTACCTTCATTGGTACATGTGAAAATAAACTGACCTTGAACCCTCAAAGTATCTCGGAGGGTGCAGGAGATGAGATCCCAGCCAACTCACCAACACCGTTCCCCATTTGTATCCGCCATCACCTTCTCAAATCATGTTCAATCGTGTTCAGGTGTGTTTATGAAAGTTCCCGCTCCCTTTGCCCATTGATTCCCTAAAAGCATCCATGCTTATTTTCCAAGACATTCGTGAGATTGAGGTGATCTTTTGAAAAATGCCTACAATATATTTACATTGGTTAAATAACAGCAAGAAGGTCACAAATTCACAAGTTATAGGAGTAGAATTAGGCCATTCGGCCCATCAAGTCTACTGTGCCATTCATTCCTGGCTGATCTCTGCCTCCTAATCCCATTTTCCTGCCTTCTCCCCGTAACCCTTGACACCCGTTCTAATTAAGAATCTGTCTCTGCCTTCTTCCTGCATATGGCGTGCACAGCCTAAAGTTGTAGGACAACTTGTTCTATTTGATCTAATTTGATTGTGCACGCCAGGTTGATTGCATTCGTCGAAACGGGGCAGACCACGTGAAGGTTGCAATCTCCCACCCCTCTGCCTTAAAAATATCCACTGACTTGGCCTCCACAGATCTCTGTGGCAATGAGTTCCACAGATTAACTACCTTCTGACTAAAGAAGTTCCTCCTCACCTCCTTTCTAAAAGAGTACCCTTTAATTCTGAGGCTATGACCTATGGTCCTGGACTCCCACCAGTGGAAACATTCTCTCCACATCCACATTATCTGTGCCTTTCATTATTCTGTCATTCCCAAGGGTCATTCCCTCTGACATCCTTCATCTGTTGTGTTTTTTAGAAAGATCTTTCAAAGATTCCATTTTAGTCTAGGATTCCTTCAATAAAATATTCAAAGACTTTCATCTGTTTTTGGGAATGCAATCGAAAGTCCTGATGCATAGCTTAATTTCCACATAATGGGCCTGAAATTTATTTACAAGATTGAATCTATTTCCTCCTGACCTAATCTCGCAAAATAACTCACAATTATATTTGAGTCACGAGAAAATGCAGATGCTGGAATCTTGAGCAAAACACAAATTCCTGGAGGAATTCGGCAGTGTCAGGCAGCATCTTTGGAGGAAGTATACAGACGACGTTTTGGAACGGGAACTCTTCTTCAGACTTGAACTTCCCCTTGAGTCTGACGAAGGGTCACAACCCAAAACATCGGCTGTCTCTTATCTCCACAGATACTGCGTGACCCGCTGAGTTCCCCCAGCACTTTGTTTTCTCAAATTATACTCCACGTTTAGCATCTCTATTAAAGAAACAACGGTGGCGCAGCGGTGGAGTTGCTGCCTCACAGCGCCAGGAACCCGGGTTCGGTCCTGACTACAGGTGCTGACTGTACGGAGTTTGCACGTTCTCCCTGTGACCGTGTGGGTTTTCTACGGGTGCTCTGGTTTCCTCCCACATCCCAAAGACGTGCAGGTTTGTAGGTTAATTGTTCTTAGTATGTAGGGAGTGGATGAGAAAGTTAGGATAACAGAACTAGTTAACTAGTGATTGAACGGCATCGACTCAGTGGGCCGAAGGACCTGTTTCTACTCTGCATCTCTCAACTAAACTAATTATATCCCAGACCTTAATTTCTCAAGTATACTTAATAAGTTCTAAGAGTAGAATTAGGCCATTCGCCCCATCGAGTCTACTTTGTCTTCAATCATGGTTGATCTATCTTTCCCCCTTAACTGCATTCTCCTGCCTTCTCTCCATAACCCCTGACACCCCTACTAATCAAGAATTAATCTATGCCTCAAAAATATCCACTGACTTGGCCTCCACAGCCTTCTGTGGCAATGAATTCCAAGATTCACCACCCTCTGACTAAATAAATTCCTGCTCATCTCCTTCCTAAAGGTACGTCCTTTTATTCTGATGGCCTCTGGTCCTAGACTCACCCACCAGTGGGAACATCAACATCACGTCTACTTTAAAGCTTTAATTGGATTTGTTTTGTTATGGATTAAAACGAGTACCTAACACCCCTGAGAAAATGAAAATGCTGGCAAAAAAAAGCTCCAAAGAAGTAAATAGACAATTTAAATATATCTGAAAAGAACTAACCATTTTATATATTGTTCTATTTTCCAAGTTCCAAGTACTTTTCATTTCCTGGCATTTTATGCTAATACAGCGCGTATTGTACCAATGTGTAAGGTTGTCGTGATGGTTGGTTAAAATACAGAAATCTTTCATAAAAGGTAGTCACAGTAAAAGATGTTGGTTATCTTAAAGTAGGGGAGGACTGACGTCAGAAGCATGAAGCAAGTATTTACTATGGTAACATTTTAATGTAATAATACGTACTTATGGAACAAGATTTTTAGTTTAGAGATACAGCGCGGAAAGAGGCCCATCAGCCCACCGAGTCTGCGCCAACCAGCGATCCCTGCACATTAACACTATCCTACACACACTAGGGACAATTTACAATTTTACCAAGCCAAGTAACCTGCAAACCTGTACGACTTTGGAATGTGGGAAGTAAACCGGATCTCCCAGAGAAAACCCACGCAGGTCACGGGGAGAACGTACAAACTCTGTACAAACAACATCTGTAATCAGGATCGAACCCGAGTCTCTAGCAGCAACCCCACTGTCACGCCACCAAACCGCCCGCGAGATGTTCTCTTTGCAAGTTGAATCTTGCATTTTAAAAAAACTTTCCAACTATTTGAACAACAAGCTAATAATTTGTATATCAGTTTAATAAGAAAACTGCCTTCTATTGTAATGGTGACAGCTGCAGCTCTAAGTTCCCAAAATCCAATAAAATACTGCCTCTGGTTTGATGCTATCTTGAGAAGATAAGATATGTTCTTCAGACACAAAAAAACTTAATTGGTTTTGTAATAAATGGCGAGTGATATAGATAAGTAAATTCAGGGAAGGGAATTTCATTTCCTGTGAAAACTGATGTCTTTCTGTGTCACTTGATATTCAAAGCAGTCCCACACTGTTGCACAATTTTTACTATGCACTTATTTATGTTTATCATCCATATTTTGTGAGAGGAAATGAAACGGGAGACAAGATGAGGTCGTTTTGGTGTAAAGTTTAGAAAACCAGAAATTAAACTTGCATAAACTTAGTACGCACTTGACAACGGTGATGGTACTGGATTCTGCTTATATTCAACGTTAGTTTGCGGCTTAGAAGGGGTGAAATTCATAAAATACACTTGCATGGTTTTTTAAAGCGGTTTGTATAGGGTCCTGTAGATACAAGGAACTGCAGATGCTGGTTTACAGGGAAGGGCTGTACTCAACCTTATCTGCCTCACAGTACCAGAGACCTGGGTTCGATCCTGACCTTGATGCTGTCTGTGTGGTTTGCACATTCTCCCTGTGACCACGTGGGTTTCCTCTGGGTCCTCTGGTTTCCTCCCACATCCCAAAGACGTGCAGGTTTGTTCGTTAATATGTCTGTAAATTGACCCGCGTGAGTAGGGAATAGATGAGAAAGTGGAATAACATAGAACTAGTGTGAATGGGTGATCGATGGTGGGTGGACCGAATGGCCTGTTGCCATGCTGTATCTCTAAACTAAACACGTTGTTACGTGGGGCCACAACCTATCGTTCAACGTCGACACGACCGAGAAACATGATTGACTTCAGAAAGAGGAATTTGGGAGAGCACGTGGCAGATTTCATTGGCGGGCTGGTGACGGAGAGAATTAGCAGCCTCAGAATCCTCAGCATTGACCTCTTGACTGATGTCCTGGACGCATCATGTAGGTATAATAATGAAGAAGGTGCATCGGTGCCTCTGCTCTCTTGGAAATCTTACAAGATTTGGTATGTCGTTAAATACTTAACAATCTCTCCCTTAATGTCAGCAAGACAGAGAAGAAGGTAATTGACTCCAGGAAATGAGGTGGTGTACAGATCCCAGTCAGCTGCTTATTTTTAAGGCTGAGATAGATAGATTCTTGATTAGTACAGGTGTCGGGAGATATGGGGCGAAGGCAGGAGAATGGGGTTAAGAGGGAAAGTTTGAATAGAGGAGGAGACTTGATGGGCCGATTGGCCTAATTCTGCTCCTATCACTTATGAACATAAACATCAACAGTGCCAGTGGAGATGGAGGGGACCCTCCGGTTCCTGGGTATAAATCTCACCGAAGATTTGTCCTGGACCAAACACAATGAAGCTACGGGCAAGAAAGAGGAAGAAGCTGGAGCTGAAACATAAGCAGAACAACATGAGGCATGAAGAGCATTCGTTACAGGCTACATGTGACCAGTGGTCTGGGGAGGCAAAGCAATCAGGACTGTGCCAATGGGCTAAACCTGTTCATTAACAGACTTGATGGAGGAGGGAAATTGGTCGGCCAACAGTTATAAAACACAACAATATACATGAAACATGAAATTAAAGTAACCTAATGGAGCTATAAAATGATGAGTAGATCGTCTTTTTGTTGAGGCAGGGGAAACCTTTTCTAGCTTCACTCTCCCAAACTTGATCAGACTGAAGCAGGAACCCGACTCAAAGTCGCCTGACCCCTCCCCACTCGGCAAAGAAAGCCAAGCCAAGATTCTAATCTTTCAACGTAATAAAAAGGAACTGCGGATGCTGGTTTATACCAAAAAATGCACAAAGTGTTGGAGTACCTCAGCGGGTCAGGCAGCATCTCTGGAGAAAATTGGTGACATTTCAGGTTGGGACCTTTCTTCAAAACGTCTAACTTTCATATTGGTAGGATTGGATGTTGTGGTATTTATCAAAATGTATATCTGTGTCATTATCTTTTGGCTGCCATCATTTAATGGACTACATAAACTCTTCAAACAAGTTTGTTTATGAGATCCCCAAACCGGGAAACAAGAACGTTGCTATTTCTGTCTTTTTGCGTGAACAATCCTGTTACTAAAATGTTTGGGTAGAGATGTTATCTTCCCCTCTATTACATTATGAGACCAAATTATTACAGAACTTGAATGGTTTAATTAAATCCTGAACCAGGATTGAAATTTAGCTAATCCCATTTTAATAACTACGCAGGCACAGTGACCCCATACCCAAAATAACAGCTTGATTTAGATATTCCTTTCATTAAAACATTTAATCTAGGTGGCGTAGCGGTAGAGCTGCTACCTTATAGATGCAGAGACCTGGGTTCGATCCTGACTACGGGTGCTTGTCTGTATAGTCTCCTCGTGACCTGCGTGGGTTTTCCACCCACACTCCCTAGATGTACAAATTTGTAGGTAAAATTGTAAATTGTCCCTAGAGTGTAGGACAGTGCAAGTGTGCAGGGATCGCTGGTCGGCGTGGATTCGGTGGGCCGACGGACGGGCCTGTTTCCGTGCTGTATCTCTCAACTAAACTAAGATTGTCCAGTGAAGTGTTTTTGAAGTGTACACACAGCAATATGTTGGTTTAGAATGTCCTGAATATTTTTATATCTACACTATGGAGATTGTCCTCTTTGCGATGGATAGACTTGAAAGAACTGAATTTGTTTTGTTGAAAAAACTGAAAACCATTTTCTAATATTGCATATTTTATTAAAAATGCAGTATTTGGTTTAAGAGTCTTGCTTGCAATGCCTAACCTAAGCCTGAAACTGGATTCTCATTACTCTTACATTGGACTAGATATAGTGCCTTAATTAGTGCATGGATGCTAAATATAACCGTGCACAGCTTTGACTTTTAACATTGCGTTCATTTATTCCAACAATTTCATTTTCTAGATATTTTTTAGTACGCAACTGTATCTAGACCTGAGTTTCTAAATATAATTAATCTTGTAACTCATTTAAAATTCTAACGGATATTTAAGTCTCCATTGAGTGTTTAGTTTAGAGATCCAGCGTGGAAACTGACCCACCGAGTCCGTGCCGACCACCGATCCCCGTACACTAACACTATCCCACACATGATAGATCAGCCATGAGTGAATGGCGGAGTACACTTGATGGGCTGAATGGCCGAATCCCGCTCCTGAATTTATGAACACTCAGGACATTTTACAATTTACCAAAGCCAATTAACATACAAACCTGAAGATAGCCGCAAAATGCTGGAATAACTCAGCAGGACATGTAGCATCCCTGGAGAGAAGGAATGGGTGAGGTTTTGGGTCTGGACCCTTCTTCAGACTGATATTAGACCTACAAGCCTATACGTCTTCGGATTGTGGGAGGAAACAGGAGCACATGGGGAAAACCCACACGGTCATGGGGACAACGTGCAAACTCCGTACAGACAGCACCCGTAGTAGTAAATCTCTTAATCTCTTTTAATGGAAGCATTGGTCCATTTATTCCAACAATTGCATTTTCTCGATAAATTTTCTAGTGCACAACTGTACCTAGACCTGAGCTTCTAAATCTTGTAACTTAATTAAAATTCTATCTTGAATATTTAAGTTTCAATCGGTTGTTGTGATACTGCATTTTTTTAAAGGTATAAATGTTTCACAATGTGGCAAATACTTTGATTAAAAATGGGAAAATAAATTCCTTTTAGTGAATATATTCATATTTAGTGCTTGGAATCTAAGCATTATAATCACTTCATAGCCTCACAAGTGGGTGATCTTTACAGACAATCTTAATTTTCAACTGGCATAGTGGTTCAGCTGCTAGAGCTGCTGCCTCACTATGGCAAAGACACAGGTTTGATCCTGACCTTAGGTACTATCTGTGTGGAGTCTGCACGCTCACCCTGTTATCACCTGGGTTTCCACCATGAGCTCCGTACGGTTTCCTCCCACATCCCAAATACGTGCGGGGGTTTGTAGGTTAATTGGCCTCAGTAAATTGCCCCTAGTGTGCAGGGAATGGATGAGAAAATAGAATAACGTATTAACTAGTATTAACTAGTTGGTGGTTGGTGCGGACTCGGTTGATAATTGTACAATTTTCACATGCTCGGTGTTTCTGCTTTAGTGCAATGGTTAAAAATGTGAAAAAGTCGTGCATGTTCCCACTTTTCTGTGTCCAGTTTAAAATATTAAACGATTAATTACAAGACATAAGACCAAGTTTTGAGTTTATTCAGCATATTTATTTTCTCCTTTCAGACGTCGGTCAATGAGAACCTTCAGAAGGAGTCACTGAAGAAGTCGATGATGAAGCAGGTATAACATCATATTACTTTTATCAGTGTAACATTCATACTTGAAACAACCCGTTTAAATAGTACAGCACTGCGGTATGACTGGTGTAAAATCAGTATTAAAGTTTAATTATCGTGCAAGATCCTATATAACAGGTCTCCAAAACTGTGAACATAGAACTGTGCAGTACAGTGTGCAGTGAAAAGCTGTGTTATACAGTCAAAGAAAAGTCTGTCCATGATTACAATCAAGCCGTCCGTTCACAGTGTAGAGATAGAGGACAAAGGAACAACATTTAGTGCAAGACAAAGCCCAATTAAAGATAGTTCTAATATCTCCAATGAGGTCGATGGTATGTCAGGACCACACTTTAGCTGGGGAGAGGACAGTTCAGTTCCCTGAATCTGGAGGTGTGCGTTTTCACACCTCTGTACCTCTTGCCTGATGGGAGAGGGGAGAAGAGGGAGTGACCGGGGTGAGACTGGTCCTTGATGATGCTGCTGGCCTTGCCGAGGCAGCTTGTGTTGTAGATGAAGTCAATGGCAGGGAGGTTGGTTTGTGTGATGGTCTGGGCAATCTTGGGATCTTGGCAATTTCTTGGGATCCCAAACCATGCTGTGATGCATCCCGATAAAATGCTTTCCACGGCACACCTGTAGTTGGTGAGGGTTGTTGGGGACATGCTGAACTCCCTAAGCCTTCTAAGGAAGTAGTAAAGTTGGAATGTTTTTGGGCCACAGCTTTGATGTGCCTGGACCAGGACAAATTGCTGGTGATATTTATTCATAAGACCGTGAAAGCTTTCGACTATCGGCGCCATCAATGTTTACTGGGGTATGTGTACAGCTCTGTTTCCTGAAGTCAATCACAATCTCCTTTGCCTTGCTGTCGTTGAGAGGGAGGTTGTTGGCTTGGCGCAAAGTGGTCCTTCTGCAGTTGTACAGGGCCCTAATGAGACCACACCTGGAGTATTGTGTGCACTTTTGGTCCCTTAATTTGATGAAGGGCATTCTTGCTATTGAGGGAGTGCAGTGTAGGTTTACAAGATTAATTCCCAGGATGGTGGGACTGTCATATGCTGAGAGAATGGAGTGACTGGGCTTGTATACTCTGGAGTTTAGAAGGATGAGAGGGCATCTTATTGAAACATGTAAGATTATTAAGGGTTTGGATACGCTAGAGGCAGGAAACATGTTCCCGATGTTGGGGGAGTCCAGAACCAGGGGCCACAGTTTAAGAATAAGGGGTAAGCTATTTAGAATGGAGAGGAGGAAACACTTTTTCACACAGAGAGTTGTGAGTATGTGGAATTCCCTGCCTCAGAGGGCGGTGGAGGCCGGTTCTCTTGATACTTTCAAGAGAGAGCTTGATAGGGCTCTTAAAGATAGCAGAGTCAGGGGATATGGGGAGTAGGAAGGAACGGGGTACTGATTGTGGATGATCAGCCATGATCACATTGAATGGCGGTGCTGGCTCGAAGGGCCGAATGGCCTACTCCTGCACCTATTGCCAGGGTAGGAGGTTCTGGTACTCTGTCTTGTCATTATTGGGTATCTGGCCCACTACGGCGGTGTCTTCTGCAAACTTGTAAATGGAGTTGGATTGGTATTTGGCTACACAGACGTGGGTGTACAAGAAGTGAAGAAGGCCGCTGCGAACACATCCATGCAGAGCACCAGTGTAGAGGATTATTGTAGAGGATGATTTGTCTCCTATCCTCACTGATTGTGGCCTGTTGGTCAAGAAGTCAAGGATCCATTTGAGGAGGGGAATGCAGACTCCAAGTTCCATAAGTTTGGAGGTGAACTTGGTTGGGATAATGGTATTGAAAGCAGAGCTGTAGGCGAGTAGTTGAGGTGCATTTTGTATTATGGTACTTGTACAGCCACAGATGGAGTCTCCCACTAGTGGAAACATCCTCTCCACATCCACTCTCTCCAGGCCTTTCACTATTCGGTTAGGTTTCAATGAGGTTCTCCTTTCATCCTTCTGAACCTCGGCATGCAGAGGCCCAGTGCTGTCAAACGCTCATCGTATGTTAACCCAATTGTCCCCGGGATCATTCTCGTAAACGTCCTCTGGACCCGCTCCAGGACCAGCACATCCTTCCTCTGATGCGGGGCCCAAAACTGCTCACGATACTCCAAATGTGGCCTGACCAGTGCCTTATAGGACCTCGGCATTGCACCCCCTGTTTTGTATTCTACCCCTCTTGACATAAATGCTAGAATTGTGTTTGCCTTCCTTACTACCCATTCAACTTGCAAATTAACCTTTTGGGAATCCTGCACCAGCAACACCCAATTCCCTTTGCACCACATGTGTACCGAGGTACAGTGAAAAGCTTTTTTTGTTGTGTGCTATCCAGTCAGCAGAAAGATTATACATGGTTAGTTGGCATGGGAAAGGCTATTGTATCCTGCCAATACCTTGGATATTTTTCCATATTTGTGGTGTTTTCTAAATACTTATAGCATTGATGTGAATTTTTTTTTTTTCCTCACTTGATGAATTCCAGTTCAAGTGCTTGATCAGTATCTCTCTTTTGTAAATAGACTAAATTGGAAATGCAAAAAGCACTGGCAGAAGACGCCACGGTCTACGAGTATGACAGCGTTTATGATGAACTTCAGCAAAAGAGGCTGGAAAGTAACACAAAATCACTGCCTGGTTCAAACAAACAGGTAGATGTACTAATTGTCAAGTTATTCTCAAATTGCACTGCTGAAGTATTCTCATGGAAGAAATTTCATTGCCTTTTTTTTTGCTGAAGTATTTTGAGAAATTCCTTGTGTCCGTGGAGGAAGTTGGATAAATTGTGAATATTCCCACTGTGTGAATCACCGGCGGCTGGCTCTGGGCAATTTGCTATTGCCACCCTCCAGCAGACATTTTATGTTTAACAATGTATTTTATGTGAAAACAATCTCACTGTTTTTCCCAATTCCCACCAACCCCCCAACCAAGTCCAAGTACATAGAGAACCTGATGAAAGCGGTGGGCGAGCGAAACAAGGAGCAAGATCGAAGGACGGAGCGCAAAATCCAAAAGGAACGAGAGGCTGAGGGAGAGAAGTACGTGGACAAAGACGCATTTGTCACGTCCACTTATAAAAAGAAGCTCCAGGAAAGGGCTGAAGAGAAAGAGCAAGAACGCAGAGCAGCAGAGATGGAGGGTGAGTTATCGTGTCTGCATGGGTCTGTCTGTCTGTCCGCATGCGTGTCTTTGCGTATGTTCCTGTATGCGGGTGTCTGTGTGCGTGAGTGTATGTACATGTGTGTGATCTCTGTCTCATCATTAGTAAAATGGGTAAATTTTGGTGAACACGCTGCTGTCCGACTTCAGAGTTTTGCTTCACATGAGAAACTGGCTTCAAATTGTGGCTGCAGGTTCTGTCTTAATGTTCACTGCTCCAAAGGGAATACATTTATTTTCTTCCCAGAATTGTCATGGCAGTAGTGAGTGAAAGAGTAAGTATCCAGGGATGTCCTGTGAGTTTATTAAAGCCATTCCACCTTTTTTCTTGGTTTTTGCAATCATTGTGTCAAAATGATGACTTCTCATCCATTTCTGTAACGGGAGTGAACTGCTTGCAGTACAGCAAGATGCAGGATTCTGCAGAATATACATTTCCAAGTAAAAAAAGCTGGAAGAGGTTGTGTTCCTTGAGCATGTAGCGACACAGTGGCACAGTCAATCCTGACCTTGGTTACTGCCTGTGTGGAGTTTGCATGTTCTCCCTGTGACTGCTTGGGTTTTCTCCGGGTGCTCCAGTTTCCCCCCACATCCCGAAGAACGTGCAGGGTTGGAGGTTAAATGGCTCGATGTAAATTGCCCCTAATGTATGGGGAGTGGATGAGACAGTGGGAAACCGTTGAACCAGTGTGAACGGGTGATCGATGGTCAACGTGGACTCGGTGGGCCGAAGGGCCTGTTTCCATGCTGTAACATTTATTAAATATATTTAAACGTTTTTGTGTTGGTTTTTGTCAGCCTCTTTGGACGTGACTAAACAGAAAGATCTGAGTGGTTTCTACCGGCACTTCTTGAATCAACAAGTGGGTGAAGAGGTTATTCCCGAGTGCAGCATCCGTGCAATCAAAGGGTAAGATGCATCACTGCATTGGTTCTGCATGTGGCAAACCTGATCTTCTAGGGTGGCACGGTGGCGTAGCGGTAGGGCTGTTGCCTCACAGCGCCAGAGACCCGGGTTTGATCCCGACCACGGGTGCTGTCTGTATGGAGTTTGCACGTTCTACCCGTGACCTGCGTGAGCTTTCTCTGGTATGTTTCTCTTTGCACTACCTGTTGTACTTGTGGCTGGATTGTGCTCAAGTACAGTATGATTTAATTTGACTGGATAGCATGCAAACATGAGCTAACGTCATAAGGAATAGGAGCAGAATTAGGCCATTCGGCCCATCAAGTCTACTCCGCCAATAAATCATGGCTGATCTATCTCTCCCTCCTAACCCCATTCTCCTGCCTTCCCCCCCATAACCCCAGACACCCGTACTAATCAAGAATCGTATCTATCTCTGCCTTAAAAATATCCACTGACTTGGCCTCAACAGCCTTCTGTGGCAAATAATTCCACAGATTCACCACACTCTGACGAAAGAACTTTCTCCTCATCTCCTTCCTAAAAGAACGTTCTTTAATTCTGAGGCTGTCACCTCTAGTCCTAGACTCTCGCACTAGTGGAAACACCCCTCCACATCCACTCTATCCAAGTCTTTCACTATTCTGTACGTTTCTATTCGGTCCCCCCCCCCCCCCCCTCATTATTCTAAACCCCAGTGAGTAAAGGCCCAATGCTGACAAACACTCATCATTGGTTAACCTACTCATTCCTGGGATCATTCTCATAAACCTCCTCTGGACCCTCTCCAGAGCCAGCACATCCTTCCTCAGATATGGTGCCCAAAATGCTGGCACTCTGGTACCCATGCCAATAGTGCACCAATGACATGGGTAGAAAGGGGCGGATTACACACCTGGGTCTGTTGTTCCCAGCTGCTGCTGATGGCATCTTGCAGATTGTGGAGTCCTTGGTTGTGTTCGTGATTAAAATGGAGGGGACATCCCATGATCCTGTCGTGGGCTTGGTCAGTCGATGGCTTGGCCTAGCAGAATATTGCTCACACTTTAATTTCCATCTCCCATTCCCACACTGACCTTTCTGTTCTGAGTCTCCTCCACTGTCAGTGAGGCCACACACAAATTGGAGGAACACCATCCCATATTTTGCTTGTGCAGTTTACATCCCATTGATTTCTCTAACTTCAAGCACCCCCTGCATTCCCTCTTTGTCCATCCCTCCCCCACCCAAGTCACATCAGCTTTTGTTCTCACCTCGCTACAGCTAACAATGGCCTATCTCCTTTGTCATTGTTACTTTTTGTGCATACCTTTCATTCACTTCTATATCTCTACATCAACCTCTATATCTCTCGTTTCCCTTTCCCGTGACTTTCCGTCTGAAGAAGGGTCTTCGACCCGAAACATCACCCATTCTTTCTCTCCAGAGAAGCTACCTGTCCCGCTGAGTTACTCTTGCATTTTGTGTCTATCTTCGGTTTAAACCAGCATCTGTAGTTCCTTCCTACACAAGATGCATAACTGTTTTGCAAGTGGCAAACTTGATCTTCAAGTGCTGGAGGCAGATACGATAGTGGTGATTAAGAGACTTTTAGATAGGCACATGGATATGCGGGGAGTGGAGGGATACGGATCACGTGCGGACAGAGGAGATTAGTTTCACCTGACATTATGTTTGGCACAGACACTGGGCTAAAGAACCGGTTTTATGTTCCTTTGTGACGTCACTTCACTTGAATCAGCAAAACCAATGAGTTAATAAATCACGGACGTGCAAAATATAGCAAACCGTTTAATTGGGATTATTTTTGATAATTGCCGCCTGCCAAAAATGAATGCTGCTGATCTTTTCCAACTAAAGATTTGTTTAAAGATATAGCATGGAAACAGGCCCTTTGGCCCACCGAGTCCACGCCGACCTCTTCAGACTCAAGAAGGGTCTTGACCTGAAACGTTACCCATTCCTTTTCTCCAGAGATGCTGCCTGTCCCGCTAGGTTGCTCCAACATTTTGTGTCTATCATCAATTAACTACGGAGTTCCATATAACTTTGCTGATTAGAATATTCCACCACTCTGAGGTTCTTAATTTTAAAGTTAGATTTGGTTAAACAAATATCAACGTTGCAATTATAATGTTGTTTAGGCCAGAGTTTCTGCTTTATGCCTGGTGTCAATTTGCAGCTGAGTTGCAGCAGTCATCTCTGTGATTATACAGGGAGATTTATTTGGATGGTAAACATTTAAATTCTTACCACCTGACCACAGAGTTGGCTGGAATTATGAGAGAAGGGATTTGCATTGGAATGAAATAGACATCCTGGTGTGAGCCTTAGAGTTTTTTATTTGCTGCCTGGCATGTTTAGTTTAGTTTAGAAATACAGCGTGGAGACAGGCCCTTCAGCCCAGCGAGTCCATGCCAACCAGTGATCATCCCATACACAAGTTCTATCCTACACACTGTGGGCAATTAACCCACGAACCTGCATGTCTTTTGAGTGGGAGGAAACCGGAGCACCTGGAGAAAACCCATGCAGTCACAGTGAGAACGTACAAACTCCGTACAGACAGCACCCGTAGCCAGGATGGAACCCGGGTCCCTGGCTATGTGAGGCAGCAACTCTACCACTACGCCACCATGAGACCCTATTTTTATTAGACCAGCTGAGAATCTAAAACTCTTAGTAAACTCTTAGTAACACACAGAACTACTTTTGACGTGATCACTATGATAATGAGGGTTTTGAATAGCAAGTTATTACAGGAGAAAATGATGAATATGAAATAATCTAGATAATTAACATTCAGTCTCGGTCTACTCCACGGCAGACCGAAGGGGGAGGAGTCGTAAAGTTTGACACCCACAGGGAAGAAACTTTCCTGTGACGTTCTGTCCTGCATCTTAATAGATTCAACTGCAGATTGACAGCAGGCTTACATTAGAAACCTGGTATCTTCACGGCAGCCACCTAGAATGTCATGGGTCCCAAATGTCAAGCATGTGCCTGACCAAATGAATTTGGTGTGAATCTGTAGAATTCTCTGCTACAGAGGGCAGTGGAGGCCAATTCACTGGATGTTTTCAAGAGAGTTAGATATAGCTCTTAGGGCTAACGGAATCAAGGGATATGGGGAGAAGGCAGGAACAGGGTACTGATTTTGGATGATCAGCCACGATCACATGGAATGGCGGTGCTGACTCGAAGGGCCGAATGGCCTACTCCTGCACCTATTTTCTATGTTTCGATGAATTTTGTGGTGTATACATGTGTTAGTCCAGAGCAGGATTTGTACCAGATGGTGGGAACATCCTCGACTTTCCACTAATGCCCATTAATGAAACTTAATGTAGTTGCTAGCACTGACATCCCTACTAATGGGAACCTAATCTTCCTTGTTTAATTTAGTGGGATATAAAATAATGATTTCCAAGCATGATCAAGTTTGAGGGCAGAGAGCTAAAACCTGATGCCTTTTACAGAATTAATCTTCCACACCATGAACATGTCATTTGCCAAAAAGGGTGCATTTAAAAACCATCTGTGTAATCTCGCATTTGAAAGTATCTTAGTTTAAAGCCTCGAGCCGCTGGTTTTGTGTCATATTTTCAGTTTGAGTGTGATTCTTGACAGAGAGAAACATAAATTGTTCATCATGCTTAAATCATTTTTAAAATTGGAATATTTCTCAAGATGTCGAGAAAATAATATTTCAATACAATAATATTTTATACAATACAATAATACTTTATTAGCCAAGTACGTTTTGCAACACACGAGGAATTTCATTTGCCAAGTCAGTCATACAAATAAAAACAAAATACAAACCAGGACTTGAAGCCCTGAGCTACAGGGAGAGGTTGGGACAGGCTGGGTCTTTATTCCATGGAACGCAGGAGCATGAGGGGTAATCTTATGGAGGAGTAAAAGATCATGACAGGAATAGATCGGGTAGTCTCTTGCCCAGAGTAGGGGGAAACAAGAACAAGAGGACATAGGTTTAAGGATTTACTAGGAAACTGAGTGGCAATTTGGAAAGATTGTCTTCAAATTTCTTGGTTACTTGATAATGAAAATAAAGCATTTATTAAACAGATTTTTCATCGCACATAATTTTGATAATTCCATATTCACTTCATATTTACAAATGTAATTAACAAATAAGCTTCCACGTTTGTGTAGGAAGGAACGGCAGAAGCTGCTTTAAACCAAAGATAGACATAAAAAGCTGGAGTAACTCAGCCGGACAGGCAGCATCTCTGGAGAGAAGGAATGGGTGACGTTTCTGGTCAAGACCCTTCTTCAGTGATGTGAAGGGGGAGGGAGATGCACAGATAAGGAGTGAAAACAGGACAAAGGGAATGGAAATCAAGGAAACTAGAATAGATCATTGTTGGCTGGGAGAAGGTGACAACAAAGCAAACAGAGATAAAATGTAGTCGACGGCAGCTTCTACTTTTATAGACTTTGCTACAATAGACAATCGGTGCAGGAGTAAGCCATTTGGCCCTTTGAGCCAGCACCGCCATTCAATGTGATCATGGCTGATCTTCCCCAATCTGTACCCCGTTCCTGCCTTCTCCCCATATCCCCTGACTCCACTATCTTTAAGAGCCCTATCTAGCTCTACGAAGAGTTGACATTGTGTATTTTTCTCCTCAGGATAAAAGAAGAACCTGAAGATAATGCCCGTAAAGATCTCGAAGGTTCATCAGGTAACAAACCAGACCAAGACCCAGATGCTGACGCCGGCTTTGACACTGGCAGCGATGATGAAACCAAAGCTAAACACGGCCAGAAGCAAATGCCTTCCAAAGCGAGAAATGATGGCGACAACTCGGACACCAACGAAGACAAAGCCAAAAGTCGTCAATACAGAAGACATGCGGAATCTTCCAGTGATGAAGAGCAAAGTCAACGTGTGGGCCAATCAACCAGAGAGGGCAGAAGCGAGAAAGGCAAGAGCTATTCCAAGACTCATCGAGATGCAGAGAAAAGAAGCAGAAGTGGGGAAAGATCAAGCCATAAGGAGCACAAACGTGTAAAGGAAAAGCACAGAGAAAAAGACCCTTCAAGAAAAGATAGGGACCGAGACAGGTATCAGGACACCAAAGAGAGAAAAATCAAGGAGGAGAAATCGAAAGACCACAACAGTGGCAGGGACGAGAGATCACGGGATTACAGAGAAAGACCTAGAGATGACCAAGCGAGAGATGAAAAGCTCAAAGAACGACAGCGGAGCAAAGTGGAAAAATACCCAATAGGAGATGGGAGAAGAAAGGAAGAAAAGAAGAAGGAGAATGAAGAACCAGAAGAGAGAAACTGTGACCGGGATATCCAGGAAGCGGGAGGGAACACACGTGAGCCAGCTGATCCGAAGCATGGGGGCAGTGAAAGCAAGGAAGATAGTTCCGGGAATGCTTCAGATAAAGAGAAATCCAAGGAACAATGTCACAAGAGGTCCATGTCAGAAGAGAAGGATGAACAAGGGAATGCGGAGCTCAAAGATACCGGGGACGAGGACAAGAGTTTGGATTTGTCGAGTGAGCAAGTATTGAAAGATGACTCAGAGAAGGAGACAAACGGACCTGACCACTCTCAGCAGCTCAGTAAATTTGTCAAACGCAGCAATCAAGAGACTATTACCTCGGCCAAAGAGCGGTATCTCGCAAGGCAGATGAACAGGTCCTCGACAAAAGCATATATCGAACCAGAGGAAAACGACTAGTTTTATTCCAGACTATCTACCCAAAAAAAAAAATTCAGTTTAAGTATATGCACACATAATTGTTTCAAGTTGTTTTGTGGTCTTGTATGGAACACAGTAACCATTAAAAATATCGATTAGCAAACCAATGCTTTGTGAAATTATGTCAATTATCACTTTTAAATCAGCACTCATGCATAAGGATCTGGACATTTCTGGCAAACCACTCACTTTGTTGTTTAGGTTCACGTTTATTATTGTCACGTGTACTGAGGTTAGAAGGTCAGAAGTGATAGGAGCAGAATTAGGCCATTCGGCCCATCAAGTCTAGTTTGCCATTCAATAATGGCTGATCTATCTCTCCCCCCTAACGCCATTCTCCTGCCTTCTCCCCATAACCCCTGACACCCGCACTAATCAAGAATCTATCTATCTCTGCTTTAAAAATATCCGCTGACTTGGCCTCCACAGCCTTCTGCGGCAAAGAATTCCACAGATTCACCACCCTCTGGCAATAGAAATTCTTTCTCATCTCCTTCCTAAAAGAACGTCCTTTAATTCTGAGGCTGTGACCTTTGGTCCTGAACTCTCCCACTAGTGGAAACATCCTCTCGACATCCACTCTATCCAGGCCTTTCACTATTCGGTACGTTTCAATGAGGTCCCCCCTCATTCTTCTAAACTCCAGTGAGACACAGTGAAAATCTTTGTTGTCCAAACAGATAGCTAATACCATACATAAATACAATCAGGCACGGAAATTGGTATAAAAATATGGAGGGGACCGATGGACAGGGGTACACAATTTATTGGTGGCCGCACACGCACGCGCGCGCACACACACACACACACACACACACACACACAGACGCAGACGCACGCACGCACGCACGCACACACACACACACACACACACAGACACAGACACAGACACAGACACACACACACACACACACACACACACACACACACACACACACACACACACACACACACACACACACACACACACACACAGCGCGCGCGTGAGGCTTCGGAGGCTCAATCCAGCTCTAAATGCAGCTCAACTCTGCCTATCTGGCCGGGTTATACTACAGCCCTGCCTGGACTGACGGGACACCAGCACTGCTTCTCCGCGCTGACTGTAAACCTGGGCCATATTTCCCGCAAGCCCAGGCAGGGCTGTAGGTTAACCTGGCGGGACAGGCAGAGTTGAGCTGGGTTTAGCACTGCTTCTCTGCGCTGGCCGTGGGCCTGGGGGCACCGCTCCCATCTGACTCCTGACCTCTCTGGCCACCTGTGGGTGTGGGGGGGGGGGGGGGGGGGGGGGGGGCACTCATGTGGGGACGGGACACGACGGAGAGCCTGGATCGATCCTGGCTGCGGATGAGGCGCAGGTCTGTGCCACGTCTCCCTCCTCCAATCACTGCACTCTATCCTCAGTCCCACCCCCCCCTACTCCTCCCTCCACCAATCATCGCGCTGAATCATCATGTCCCGCCCCCATTGCCTGCTGACCAACGTCTCTCGTCCAATCGGCACCCTCGATCAGCAGTCCCACCCCCACTGTCTCGCGGAAAGTGGAGATTTCACCGGGTTTTAAAATCCAGATTACAAAAACGGGGGGGGGGGGGAATCGTCCCCCTCCTCTCAAAACAGAGGGGGGACCTGGCCCCCCCCCCCCCCTGGATTTCCGCCCCTGAATACAATCAATGTAAACTCGAGTCCAATAGGTAGAGCAGAGGGGAAGATACAGAGTGCAGAATATAGTTCTCAGCATTGTAGCGCATCAGTTCCAGAGACAAAGTCCAATGTCTGCAATGGGGTAGAGGTGAAGAAGGGTCTTAACCTGAAACATCACCCATTCCTTCTCTCCAGAAATGCTTCCTGTCCCGTTGAGTTACTCCAGCTTTTTGAGTCTATCTTTTGGAAAGAATATTATTCCTTGCAGTTGGTATCTATGGCAGATCATCACAAGATAAAGTGCTTGACGTTTATTTCGTTTAGTTTATTGTCATGTGAGCCGAGGTACAGTGAAAAGCTTTTGTTGTTGCTTGTTATCCTGTCAGTGGAAAGACTATACATAATTAGAATCAAGCTGTCCACAGTGTATAGTCACTGAATAAACGGAAGAACAATTGGTGCAGGATAAAGTCTAGTAAACCACCTGACGTTTATTTTTTAACTTTAGTGATCTTTTTGTAATATTAACAATTCAAAACATTGGGAACATAGTTTTCAACTTTTTAGAAGTGCAGGTGTATGGTTACAAAAACATTTGCTAACTTCTGCTCCTTTCTGGCTAAATATCTCCCACTTGCCCATCTCCTACCCCTTGCAGCCCTCCCTCGTGTCTCCTCTCCTGATTTGACCCCCTTTTGTCTCATTTCATGGTGCGAGCGGCATGGTGGAGCAGAGTTAGTTTTGCTGCCTCACAGCATCAGAGATCCCAGTTCGATCCTGACTACGGGAGCTGTCTGTACGGAGTTTGTACGTTCTCTCCACGAACTGCGTGGGTTTTCTCTGAGATCTCTGGTTTCCTTCCACACTCCAAAGACGTACAGGTTTGTAGGTTAATTAGCTTCGGTAAAATTGTAAATGATCCCTAGTGTGTGAAGGATTGTGTTAGTGTGCGGGGATCGCTGGGCCTGTTTCTGTGCTGTATCTCTAAACTAACCCTCTATCCCAGGGGTCATCAAACTACAGCCCCCGGGCTGAATGCGTCCCGTAGTAACCCGAAATCATCCGGCCCGCCGACTTCCTTCATCTCCGGTTCCTCCCGAGGCCACAGCGCCCGGGCGCGGTGACGCAAGGAGGCCTGCGCTGGCGGGCGCAATGGCTGAGCAGCGGCGAGCTCTGCCTGTACTGCATCCTACACAAAGCCGCCGGCACGGCCACGCACCTGAATCTGGGCTTCACTGTCAGGATCGGAGGTAAACAAAAAAAGCTGGAGAAACTCAGCAGGTGAGGCAACATCTATGGAGCGAAGGAATAGGCGACGTTTCTGGTCGAGACCCTTCAGAAGCGGCTGACGCTGCTCTGAGACCAGTCTGAAGAAGGGTCTCGACCTGAAACGTCACCTATCCCTTCGCTCCATAGATGCTGCCAGACCTGCTGAGTTTCTCCAGCTTTTTTGTCTACCTTCGATTTTTCCAGCATCTGTAGTTCTTTCTTAAACACACTGTCGGGATCGGGGTTGTCAATAGGGCGTGGACGAGTGAGTGAGTAGTTGAGCCACCGCTTTCAGGACAGAGCCACGGCAATGGTCCATAGGTACGCCATGTTGATGAGCGCCCGTAACTAGGAGCCAGTGATCCGGGTGGCGTCATCGAAGGGGCAGGATCTATGTGAACACGTGATTCGATGCCTGTCATCCGGTGTGGGATCCATGTGTACACGTGATAGATGTGCGTCCCGGCCCCCATGCAGAACAAGGTTGCCGACCCCTACTCTATCCTTTCTCCACCCTTCTGTTAATCAACCCCCCTTCTCCCCTCACCAGTATCCACCTATCACTTGCTCTATCCCATCTTCACCTCTTTGCCAGCTTTCTCCTCGTTACAATCAGACTGAAGAAGGGTCCCGACCTAAAACGTCATCCCCCCAGAGATGCTGCCTGACCTTCTGAGTTATTATAGAACGTTGTGTTATTTTTTATCTTAATGTAATACTAACTGAAATGAATACTATTCTGGTGGAAATTACTTGGGTGTGGGTGGCGATTCAGGAAACTACAGGTAGAGTTACACAGCTTGGAAACAGACCCTTCGCCCAACTTGCCCACGCCGACCAACATGTCCCATCTACACTAGTCCCACCTGCCTGTGTATGGCCCATATCCTTCTAAACCTGTCCTATCCAAGTACCTGTCCAAATGTTTCTAAAACATTGTGATTGTCCCGGCCTCAACTACCTCCTCTTGCAGCTCGTTCCATACACCCACCACCCTCTGTGTAAAAAGAAAAGTTGCCCCTCGGGTTCCTATTAAATATGTCACCCCTCACTTTAAACCTATGTCCTCAAATAAAAAGGAAATTAGAGTCTTGAGGATGGGAGATGAGTTTTCTGGAGGTTGGGGAAGGTGAAGGGAGGCAAGGGTGGGAGACTGGGAGAGATGTTCACTTCAGTTTAGTTTATTGTCACGTGTGCCGAGGTACAGTGAACAACTTTTGTTGCGTGCTATCCGGGTCAGCGAAAAGACTATACGATTACAATCAATACATTTGTAGTGTATAGATACGTGATAAGGGAATAACGTTTAGTGAATAGCTTTTGTTCCAATTTTGTTGATTATAAAATATAACTGAGTACGAATTTAGAAATGATTTCTACTTTGAATGGAAATATGCGAGGTAGACAGTGTCGAGGGCCTAAACGCCGCCGGCTACGGGAGCCAAGATCGTCCCATCAACGGAAGTCTCGAGGCTCCCGGCCGTGGGAGAAGGGATGAGATTGAACTTTCTTTCGCCTTCCATCACAGTGAGGAATGTGGAGGAGTCACTGTGGTGGATGTTTATGTTAAAATGTATTTTGTGTGTTCTGTTGCTTTTTATTGGTATGCCTGTACGGCAAATACAATTCCTCGTGTGTTGCAAAACATACTTGGTTAATAAAGTATGATGAACTAATGGAAACGATAAACTTTATTGAATCATGTAAAATGATACCAGTAACAGTGGCATACATCTGCATAAATACGACGATTTAGAAATAATCGGCGTACAGAAGCTGGACAAGTACATGGGTGAGAAACACGGCAATAGCAGATTTGAAAAAACAGACGGACTTGAGCTACAAATACAGCAGATGTACAAAAATGGCTTTATATAACCTGTTCCACAAACAACCAGGTCAATCTCACAGACACAAAAATACTCATCTGTTTTTGCCCACTGTATTTCTGGGGCTAACCTGTGACGATCACTAGATGGAGCTGCACTCTGTGCGCGAGAGAGAGAGAGAGAGAGAGAGAGAGAGAGAGAGGCTTTCAGACATACATCTCATAAGCTAGCCAACTTTTACAATAGTCACATTATATCTCAGTAATGTCAAATTGCGTTTACATACAAATACGTTCAATTCAGGCTGGAAATATATACTACCATGCCCCAGAGAAAACATTTATAAATTCAGGGGATATATTCACCAATTCTAGTTCTGTGATCTTTCTCATCGATTTGGTTAAACTATTAATTTTGTGGTATAATCAGTTTTGTGTTGCAGGTACAAGCGAGGGACACTGCAGCCAGTTTATTCTACCCTCTCCAGCTTTGCCAGAAAACAAAGCATGGCTTATGTTTAGAAAACGAATGACAAGAATACAGAAAGATACAAAGACCAGCAGATGCTGGTTTACAAAACAAAAAGAGACAAAGTGCTGGAGTAAGCGTCATCAGAGACCCACACCACCCTGGCCACTCTCTCATTTCACCACTGCCATCGGGAAGAAGGTACAGGAGCCTGAAAACTATAACGTCCAGGTTCAGGAACAGCTTCTCTACAACTATCAGGCTATTAAGGTCATAGGTGATAGGAGTAGAATTAGGCCATTCGGCTCATCAAGTCTACTCTGCCAGTCAATCATGGCTGATCTATCTCTCCCTACTAACCCCTTTCCCCTGCCTTCTCCCCATAACCCCTGACACCCGTACTAATCAAATTATTAAACACTCCAACCTCAATAAGCTCTGAGCTACATAGACTTTGGGGACATTATTTTTGTTTTTGCGCTAATATTTTTTAAATATACAATTTAGCTTTTGTTGTCTAGTTGAGAGATATAGCGTGGGAACAGGACTCACCAGATCTGCACCTCGACCAGCGATCCCCGCACACTAACACTATCCTACACACACTTGGGACAATTGATCATGTTTACAGAATACTATGTTTACATATCTGCTGTCCTGCTGCAAGTAAGAATTTTATATTCCGTTTCAGGACATATGATTTATTATTTTCTAAATGGGGAGAGAATCCAGAAATCGGAGGTGCAAAGGGACTTGGGAGTGCTGGTGCAGGATTCCCAGAAAGTTAATCTGCAAGTCGAATCAGTAGTAAAGAATCCAAACTCAATGCTGGCATTTATTTCCAGAGGGCTTGTATACAAAAACAGGGATTGAGGCTCTATAAGGTGCTGGTAAGGCCACATTTGGAGTATTGTGAGCCATTTTGGTCATCATATCTGAGGAAGGATGTGCTGGCTCTGGAGAGGGTCCAAATGAGATTTACAAGAATGATCCCATGAGCAGGTTAATCTATGATGAGTGTTTATCAGCACTCGGCCTGTACTCGCTGGAGTTTAGAAGAATGAGGGGGGACCTCATTGAAACTTACAGAATAGTGAAAGGCCTGGACAGAGTGGATGTGGAGAGGATGTTTCCACTCGTGGGAGAGTCTAGGACTAGAGGTATTGGCCTCAGAATTAAAGGACATTCTTTTAGGAAGGAGATGAGACTTTTCTCTACTCAGAGTGGTGAATCCGGAATTATTTGCCACAGAAGGCTGTGGAGGCCAAGTCAGTGGACTATTTTTAAGGCTGAGATAAATAGATTCTTGATTAGTAGGGGTGTCAGAAGTTATGGGGAGAAGGCAGGAGAATGGGGTTAGGAGGGAGAGATAGATCAGCCATGATTGAATGGCAGAGTAGACGTGATGGGCTGAATGGCCTAATTCTACTGCTATCACTTATGGCCTTATGATCACGGAGTCAGACAGTATCTATCCACGTGCTTCACAGATGCTGCCTGACCCACCGAGTTACTCCAGCACTCTGTCTTTTTACTGGATGGTGTGAAATGGGAAATCATGCGAGTGGAACGATTTACAAATGTATTTTTTTTACCCACAATATCAGAACAAGTCACTCCATCACTCTGTTTCAGAGAACAACTGAACACTTTGCCCTTCAGTCACCCTCGGGACTTTGATGAGAGGAAATTTAATCTGCCTAACCCCTATATCACCTCTGCCAAGTACCGCTTTCTGGCCACAAAACACAATCCCACAGATTATAACGGCAGGAGGGTTGGTCACAAGAATGCATAGCTAACAGCTTGTCAATTGACAGAAATACTTTTGTCTTCACCTCCTTTGAAATCAGTTACTGCTTTCTGTTTCAAAGGACAAGTACGTGACTGATGTTGCTCTTTGAATGGTAGTGACACAAGACAGAATTTCATAAAGCAATAACTGCAATTCCATGCGTTTCGAGATACAGCGCGGAAACAGGCCCTTCAGCCCACCGAGTCCGCGCCGTCCAGGATTCACCCCGCACTCCAACACAATCTTACACACACTAGGGACAATTTACATTTATACCAAGCCAATTAACCTACAAACCTGTACATATGTGGAGTGTGGGAGGAAACCCACGCAGGTCACGGGGAGAATGAGAACGTACAAACCCCCTACAGACACAGCACCCGTAGTCAGGATGGAACCCGGGTCTCTGGCGATGTGAGGCAGTAACATTATTGCTGCGCCACCGTGCTGCTTTTGAAATATATCTGGCTACAGAAATTAAACTGGCCAGAATGTGTAAAATTGTGAGGAATATATGGGGTAGATGCACAGAATCTCTTGCCCAGAATAGGGGAATCGAGGACCAGAGGACATAGGTTCAAGGTGAAGGGGAAAAGATATAATAGGAATCTGAGGGGTAACCTTTTCACACAAAGGGTGGTGGGTGAATGGAACAAGCTGCCAGAGGAGGTAGTTGAGGCCGGGTCTATCACAACGTTTAAGAAACAGTTAGACAGATACATGGATAGGACAAGTTTGGAGGGATATGGTCCAAACGCAGGCACATGGGGCTAGTATAGCGGAGACATGTTGGCCGGTGTGGGCAAGTTGGACCAAAGGGCCTGTTTCCACTGTATCACTATGACTCTATGAGGATATTAATGTCATCATACGACCTCATTACTGAACTAACGTTGCCCAGTTATTGTGTCGTTTCAGTTAGTTTGCTGTGCTCAAAATGCCTGAAAGCAGTTTGGGGAGTCAAGAAAATGTGAGTTTCAGCCTTCAGCTGAAGAGATTGCTATATATATATATATATATATATATATATATATATAATATATGTATATCTCATTTAACTTTGAGACTTTTACATATTAAAGTAGTAATGCTAGACACAAACGCTGGGGTAACTCAGCAGGTCAGGGTCAGACTGAGTCTGAAGAAGGGTTCCGACCTGCAACATCACCTATTCCTTATCTCCAGAGATGCTGCCTGACCCGCTGAGTTACTCCAGCATTTGTCCCCTTTCCCCAGGCGTCTATTAGAATGCCTTGTAAAAATTATAAAATGTATTTCTTGCCTAATATTTAAAACAAAAAAAACTATTTAATTTTATAAAAACAAAGGTTTACAATTTATTCCAGCTAATTGTATTTAAGTGACTTTGAATTCTTCTTATCCGTTTAGAAAACTTGAAATTAAGAAATAAGGCACCAAGAACAATGATGTGAATTGTAACATCAAATGTTACATTGTGAATACACAGGTTAAAAATCAATAATATACAATTCTGAGCAAATTTTTAAGGCATAACCTCCATTAGCCATTGCAATCCAACAAAAATCCAGTTTGCATTTAATGTAAATTCATAATGAACTTTGATACGGTGCTTTGTAGAATTGGTCATGAAATGTATTTCAGTGATGTCCACTTATAAATACAATTATTTTAGTTTTTTAGATATAGCGCAGAAACAGGTCCTTCGGCCCACCGAGTCCGTGCTGACCAGTGATTGCCCCGTACACTAAAACTATCCAACACACACTAGGGACAATTTACAATTTTAACGAAGCCAATTAACCTACAGACGTGTAGGATAGACAAGAAAACCGAAGACCCCAGAGAAAACCCACGCAGGTCACGGGGAGAATGTACAAACTCTGTACAGACAGCACCCGTGGTCATGTTCGAACCCGGGTCTCTGGCGCTGTGAGGCAGCAATTCTACCGCTGCGCCGCTGAATTTTCTCAATTAAAATACACAAGCTACATTATAGAACAAAGCAACAGTCACATGGTATTTGTTATCAAGGTGTACGAGTACACCCTGTGGGCAGTAAATAGAAATTGGAATGTCTAACTCTTATTAAGTTATTCCAATACTTAATGTCCCAGTACAACTAAAAGACAATTTAAACATATTTTGAGTGAAATACTAATATCTCTAAAGTTACAGTTAGAGGCGCTCTCTGGAGACGTGCTGTTACTCTGGGTTTGGTTCTTTGACCTTGTAATACCTCTTGCTGATCGGAACAGTTAGTCCAAGAAGTAAAGCACACCAATAATTGTTGATCAAACGGCATTCAGATGGACCACAACAGTCGAGGATTCGATTTCACTCCTCTCAGGCGTTATGCTTTTCAAGATCCTCTGTAAAAACAATCAAAAACATGTTATTAGGTGATGTTAAAAGGGCCTGTCCACTTGGCCGTTTTTTCGGAGACTGCCGGCGTGATATCAGTGTCGCCAAAAGATTTTGAACATTTCAAAATCTAGCGGTGACAAAAAATATGTTGCGACACTTGAAAAAATACCGCCGCATTATACGTCGTCAGGCCGCAGCATGCCGCAAATGTTTTGGTGACCTGATACGTCAGCCAATGAAGCCGGCAGTCGCCGAAAAAAACCGACAAGTGGGACAGGCCCTTATGTCACACGAGCAGAATTAGGCCATTTGGCCCATCAATTCTATTCCGCCATTCAATCATGCCTGATCTATCTTCACCCTCTAAACCCCATTCTCCTGCTTTCTCCATATAAACCCCCGACACCTGTACTAATCAAGAATCTGTCAATTTCACCTTAAAACGACTTAATCTCACTTTCGCATCCACTCTCTGCACATAGGGACAATTTACAGAAGGCTAATTAACCTACAAAAACCCACACGTCTTTGGGATGTGGGAGGAAACCGGAGCACATGGAGAAAACGCACCCAGGTCACAGGAAGAACGTACAAACTCCACACAGACAGCACCCATAGCCAGGATCGAACCCATGACACTATAGCTGAGCGGCAGTAGCTCTACCCACTGCGCCACAGTGCCGTGCTATGCTAATTAGTTAAATTATTTTCGTTAGTTTAGAGATACAGCAGGGAACCTGGCCCTTTGGTCTACTGAGTCCGTGACGACCAGCGATCCCCGCACACTAACACTATCCTACACACACTAGGGACAACTCACAATATTACCAAGCCAATTAACCTACAAACATGTACATATTTAGAGTGTGGGAGGAAACTGAAGTTCTGGGAGAAAACCCAGGTGGTGACGGGAACAACATACAAACTCTATACGGAGAGCACCCGTAGTCGGGATCGAACCCGGGACTCTGGTGCTGTGAGGCAGTGACTCTACCCACTGTGCCATCGCATATTAAAATAGTTAGTTAAATGTTTGTCTCCTACCTCTTGAAGTGTTCCTGGTGTAATGATGATTTTGTATACCATATAGATTGGAACCCAGATAATTGAGGACAGGCCCAAGAAATTGCCCAACACTTTAGTCCAGTGAGGGTAGGTGTAGTTAAAGAGTTTAATTTCCATCGGAAGTGCCAGAAAACTGATAATGATGAACTGTTGGGAAAAATAATAGGACAAGCGTCAATGAAAACAGAGGCACAAACGCAAATCTAAACACATGCAACTCTTTGATTGGAAAGGAAAATAAGTAGTGCTGCCAAGAAGTTTAATTTTTCTGATAAATTTTAACTTTGATGTGCCATTAAGCACTGACATCGCAAGCGTTTGACAAAACAACAATGGTTTTGGCAAGAAATACCTGTATGTGCAGATGTGTTAAATGTTCATATTTGCTTTTTATTGAGAGCTAATAGATCAGAACTAAAAGGGTTTAATACTGTCAGAGTTTCCTCAATACCGGTCCAAATTATAATTGCAAATTAATTCCACATCCCGAATGATTCTACTGGAAGCGATACGTAGTTACATAACAACTGAGTTTAAGTTTAGTTTATTGTCACAGTGAAAAGCCTTTCTTGCGAGCTAACCAGACAGCGGAAAGACTACACCTGATTAATATCGAGCCACCCATGGTGCACAGATACAGGATAAAGGGAATAAAGTGAATAATGTTTAGTGCACGAAAGTCCAACATCAAGACCCGGAGCGCAGCCTTAAACGGCCACAGGACTTGCCATCGCCCGCTGGGGGCTCCAATATCGGGAGAAGAATAAGGGACAGGGGAGAGACAAGACTTTGCCTTCCATCACAGTGAGGAGGTGTTTGGAGATTGGGAGTGAGGTAAAAGAGCACGTAGACCCTCAAGAACGGACAGAAGACACAGCTCAGGTAGGATGTGTAACCATCATTTTCATCCAAGTAGCTCCCCAGAGACAGAATCCAACAGAGAGAAAGAAGTGATACTGTCCTGTCCCTTTAACGTTTACAATCTGGGAAAGGCCAACAGACAAAGATGGCTGCTCCTCATTCTGGTATTCCTACTGCTGCAAATTTAACATTAAGAAGGGCGGTGGGCGGCAGGTGGGCGGCGCGACTCTTGTCAGCAGCAGCCTCTGCAGTCCGTCTGTCTTTTTATTGTTTTCTGTCTTGTTCTATGTAGTTTTTATTGTTTTTTTTTGTCGGGGTATGTGTGTGGGGGTGGGGGAACTTTAAGGTCTTTCCCCTGCACGGGAGACCCGACCTTTTCTTTGTCGGGTCTCCGTTGTCGTTGGGGCTGCAACGCGGAGCGGCCTCCAGCAGGAATGACCTGGGGCTCCAGTCGCGGAGCTGCGGATTTACTCACCATCACGGAGCTGCCGAGTCCGGAGCGGGTGGAGCTGTGGTGGACGCTGCTGTGACCCGACACCCGACATCCGGAGATTCGGAAGCTCCTACCGCAGGTCTGTGGACAGTAATACCGGGAGCCCGCGGGTCCCTGGTGGGAGACCGCTTTTCGGGGCTTCCGCAGCGGCGACTTCTCCCGCCCGAGTTGCGGGATTGAAGATTACCTGGAGCGGGGCCTACATCACCGCCCCGCGCAGCTTGGCCGCGGGACTTTGTGAGTGCCCGCCGGGGCTCCAACACCAAGAGCCCGCCGGGGCTCCAACACCAAGACCAGGTGCGTGGCCTTGCATCACCCGGCGTGGCTTTAATGGCTGCGGGACATTTAACATCGCCCGCCAGGGGCTTTGACTCTGTCTTTGACTCTGACATGGGGGGGAGAGGGGAGTGCAGGGGAGAGATATGTTTAAGTTTTGCCTTCCATCACAGTGAGGAGGACTCACTGTGATGGATGTTTATGTGAATTGAATTGTGTTGGTGTGTGTCTTGGTTCTTTTTTTGTATGGCTGCAGAAACCAAATTTCGTTTGAACCTCATGTGAGGTTCAAATGACAAATAAAAGGTATTGTATTGTATTGTAAAAGAAGATCTATATACCTTACATATACCCTAGTGCCCAACCTTACCAACATAACATAATATTTGACACCAGTGAGAAAGAAAGAACGATGTCTCAGGAATTTGAAGAAATATAGACAGCCTCTAGAAACCATTGAGGCAATCTCCAATTTAAAAGGACTGAATATGGAAACCTGGGAATGAACACTCCTCTGTGGTTCGGGGGCACCTACTTTGCGCCTAAATTTTAGCTACAGGAATAAATTGACCAATTCTAAATTAGATCCCTCAAATTGTATGGTAATGTATTGGAAGGACTTTAAAATTTGAGATTTGGAAATGACATGGGATACGGCTTAAAAGTATTTGAAATTTGAGTATTGACCTAGTATCTTTTATTGTCTCACCCCCAGACAAACAGCCAGAGATGGGAAGGATTGGTAATAGTCATCGAGGGAAGGATAGAACTTGGCAGAGGTCCGGTATTGTATAACATGAATGAATATCCAGGGAACGTGAGAGATGGCATAGGAAGAATAGAGAATGAGGAAGTGTAATTAACAAAGCTCCCCTTCAAGAAGTTGATGCTGACCACCTAGAAAAAGAGTTACCGGAGAAAAAGAGTGATTGGGTGATAAGAAGTACCAGGGGAGTGGGTAGTTGTTGTCAGAGTCGATGTATTTGACCGGTAGATCGAAATGTATCTAACCCATTGGTTAAAGTTTAAAAAAAAAGTTGTACACGAAATGTATTATGTTGCATATCATTGAGATGTATGTACATTGCTTCTAATAAAAATTAAAAAAATTAAAAATTAAAAATAAAATAAAAAATATATCTAATCCTTGATAATAAAACGGCTACTATTATCAAGGTGAAAAAAATTGTCCCTAGATTCGGCATTCTTATTTGGCTTTATTTAAAATAATGGTCCACAACATATTGAAATAAATTGATGAAATTATATATCTGGGAATTCCACAGTAATTGAATTGAATTGTGCTTATCGACCACAAGCTGTGGATTGAAAAGGGGTGAATTCCCTGAAATTCAAAATAGCAAATTAAAGGCTGGGTGAATTTGGGTGAATTGAAGCGTTCCCTATAATTGTTTTGAATAAGAGTCATGCCTGTAGGGAATTTGGACTGAACCCAGCTGAAATTCACATGAGGAACCTTCATTAAGAGTACATTGGAGACCACCATGTGACTGCGGTGATAACGGACTACATTGTAGCCAGTATCATAGTATGGGAAGGATTGTATCATAGAATAGGAGCAATGTACAGAGAGAGGCCTTTTGTTGAGAGTGGATGAAAGGAATGCATGGGAATATCTCCACCACTGCAAGTGGAAGTATGGACTGCTAACTTACTTTATCCCAGGTTCTCTTAGGAACTTTATACTCTATTATGGATCAAGCACAGAGGAATTGGCAACACGGATGGAGGGAATTCGCGCCCAAGAAAACTCGGGAGGTGAAGACTCATCAGACGGGAATCATGAAGCAACGCCCATGAAAACTCGGGAAGCTTGATGAGATTCTGGGAAGGTACATCATCATCTTGTTGTTAATATGTGTGATCGAATGTAACAGTCACCAGTGTACAATTAGTTATCATAGATGCTGCTTATCATATGATAAAAGGGAGGAATGTGAATCCTGGCTAAAACTGAGCAGGAATAAAACCAAAATTTAGTGACCGATTCATGTATTGCTCGGCCATTTTGGTCAAGTCTGTGTTTCTGCATATATATATATATATATATATTTTTTTTTCTGTTTTGTTTTGTTTATTTTATTAGAAGTTAATACAGTACAAAACAGTACAGTGGAACCTAATTTTAGGTGCCAACTATGTCATACCGTAATCCATTCTATGTACAACCTCTACTTTTATGTTTTGAGAAGGAAGTAAGCAAGACAAGAAAAAGAAAACAATAGAAAGGGGAAAAAGAGGAAAAATAGATGGCAGAGAATAGAAAAACGTGAAGTGTGTATATAAAAAAAAGAAAAAGTGGAAAGAATAGGAGAGAAGGCCCCTTAAAAGAGAATTTTTCAAATCTTTATTCGGAGATGTAGATCTATCCGCGGCATGAACTGAAATCAGCAATCTTTATGGTACCGCTGCATCACATGATTCCAAAAAGTCGATGAAAGGAGACCAACTCCTTAAGAATTGGTCGTATTTATCTATTAGTCGGAGTCTCATTTCTTCAAGGCGTGCTATGTCCACCATATTCCTAATCCACATTTTAACAGTTGGTATGGTTGTATTTTTCCAAAATTTAGGTATCAATTTCTTTCCAATTATTAACCCATAATTAAAAAAAACGTTTTGGTCTTTATTTAAATTGGTATCTTCTCCTATTATTCCAAATATAATCCATTCCGTTTTAGGTTCTATTGTGGACTTAAAAAGCTTTGTAAATATATCAAATATATCGCTCCAAAATGTATTCAACTTTGTACATCCTACAAATGAATGTGTTATATTAGCGTTTTGAAACAAACATTTATCGCATCTGGGAGAGACGTTTGGATAAAATTTATTCAACCTCGTTTTTGAATAATATAGTCTATGTAATAATTTGAATTGAATTAAATTATGTCTTGCATTAATAGAACAATTATGTGTGTTCATCAGATACTTTTCCCATCTATCCTTCGAGATCTTTATCATTAGCTCATGTTCCCAATCTTCTTAGTGCTTCTGTTGAGGGTAATTCTCTATTTAATATATTATTATAAAAGTATGATATTAGTTTTTGTGAATCAGCCTTAATATTCATTGCTTCTTCTAAAGGGTCTAAAAATATAGTTTGAAATCTATGTATATATTTCTTCATAAAGTCACATACCTGTATATATTTAAAATATTGATTATCCTTCAGTTTAAATTTTAATTTTAACTGTTGAAATGATAACAGTTTACCCAATTCATACATATCTCCTACTTTCCTAATCCCCAGTCTATCCCATTGTTGATATGTGTTGTCGATGAGAGAAGGTTTGAATGCGGGATTGTTCACTAGTGGGGTTAGTACTGATAGATTATTTAATTTCAAGGATACTTTTATTTGTTTCCAAATTCTTATTATATTGTGAATAATTGGGTTCTTCTTATATATTATACTCTTCAATTTTATCGGTGAGAGCAAGATCGTTCCTATATCGTGTGGATAGCACTCCTCTTTCTCCATTCTTATCCACTCCAACTGCTGAGTGGAACTATCCAACCAGTATATTATGTTCTTAATATGCACTGCCCAGTAGTAATCCATAAAGTTAGGTAATGATAAACCCCCAACTTCTTTAGGTTTACACAAATGCTTTCGTTGAATTTCGTTTCTGCATATATATGACAAGCTGTTGAATGGTGCCAGTAAGTCTAGAGTCCAGATCAGTGTTGCTGATAAGAAATGTATGAGTATCTCTCCAATTGTCAGTATGAATTAGATTTTTGCAGAGGACCCCCAAAGAAGTGTAAAATGCATGAGTTTGATTGGATTCCTGCAAAAGCCTTGTAAATAATGTAAATAATGTTGCCAGACTGTTACCCTGCTGTATATTGATTGGCCAAAGTGTTAAGCCCTGACAGGGTTGTTTCGAATTCCAGGGTAAATGTTGCATTATTCAAGTTAAGTTAGCTTCTTCCAGAAGCTTCTCCTAGAAACAATGTATGGGAGACTCTGTTATTGGTTTGGGGAACTGTCAATAATGTATTGGTGTAATTAATATGTTTGATAGGACTGTAAAGAGACCACCCCTATGTAGTTCGGCCCCTCAAGGTGCGGGGACTATAAAAGGCAGCCCCCACGAGGTCCTTTGTCAATCTTCTGGAAGAGCGCTTGGGACTGCGTGACCTTTTGGAGTGTTTCTGCTTGCACGAGGCTAAAGGACTTGGCCAGGCAGAGACAAGGATCGAACCCACGGTGGTTTAGGTATCGTATAGGGGAATTTGCTGTTCAATCTAAAAATAAAGTTTAGTTGTTCCAGTGCTTGACTCAGTGCTTTTTTGACTGATCTAGACTGGGGGGTAAGCTTAGAGTAACATATTTACACTTCTACCACTCTCCCCCCCCCCCCCCCCACTTGCTCTGACAGAACTTAACAACAGTGGGAAGAATAGAACAAGTAATCTTACCAGAAGAAAAACTGGACTAATAACGACCCAGCATATCTGCCAGAACTTCCCAGGAACGAACCCAATCATTTCCCTGATATCTTTGCAGAAGTTTTTCATACCTAAAGCATTGAAACAAAAAGTGAACATGAATCAACACAGTTCAACACTTGAGCAAAACACAAAGTGCAGGGGCAGAGAGTTGTGGACAGCCCAGACCATCACACAAACCAACTTCCCTTCCATTGACTCCATCTACACCTCACGGTGCCTTGGCAAGGCCAGCAGCATAATCAGGGACAAGTCTCTCCCCGGCCACCCCCTCTTCTCCCCTCTCCCATCAGGCAAAAGGCACAGAAGTGTGAAAACGCACATCTCCAGATTTAGACACAGTTTCTTCCCAGCTGTTATCAGGCAACTGAACCATCCCACCAGTCCTGAACTACTACCTTCCTCATCGTTGACCCTCGGACTATCTTTGATCGGACTTTACTGACAGGGGGGTGGGGGGCAGAATAGTGGAAAACAGAGGCACACCAGGGTGGGGGAACAGGAAATAGAGAGGGGGAAGATGGGAGTGGTCGTTGGAGGATTCAACGTTCGTACCGCAAGGCTGCAAGTTACCCAAGTGGAATATGAGGTTCTGTTCCTCCAGTCTGTGTGTGGCCTCACTGCGTGTGGCCTCAACCTGAAACACTGATTGTTTCTCTTCCCACAGATGTAGCCAGACCTGCCGAGTATTTCCAGCATTCTCTGTTTTTCTTACAGTATGAAGTTTGGATTATACTTGATAGTTTAGACTTTGGAGATACATTGTGGAAACAGGCCCTTCGGCCCACCGAGTCCACGCCGACCAGCGATCACCACTGTACACTAGCAAGTTTGTGGATGACACAAAGCTGGGTGGCAGTGTGAACTGTGAAGAGGATGTTAGGAGGTTGCAGGGTGACCTGGACAGTTTGAGTGAGTGGGCAGATGCAGTATAATATAGATAAATGTGAGGTTATCCACTTTGGCAGCAAAAACAAGGGAGCAGATTATTATCTCAATGGGGTTAGGTTAGGTAAGGGGGAGGTGCAGCGTGACCTGGGCTTCCTTGTACACCGGTCACTGAAAGTTGGCTTACAGGTACAGCAGGCAGTGAAGAAAGCTAATGGAATGTTGGCCTTCATAACAAGAGGATTTCAGTATAGGAGTAAAGAGGTTCTTCTGCAGTTGTATAGGGTGAGACCACATCTGGAGTATTGTGTACAGTTTTGGTCTCCTAATTTGAGGAAGGACATCCTTGTGATTGAGGCAGTGCAGCGTAGGTTCACGAGATTGATCCCTGGGATGGCTGGACTGACATATGAGGACAGATTGAAAAGACTAGGCTTGTATTCACTGGAGTTCAGAAGGATGAGGGGGATCTTATAGAAACATATAAGATTATAAATGGACTGGACAAGCTAGATGCAGGAAAAATGTTCCCAATGTTGGGTGAGTCCAGAACCAGAGGCCACAGTCTTAGAATAAAGGGGAGGTCATTGAAGACTGAGGTTAGAACAAACTTTTTCACCCAGAGAGTTGTGAATTTATGGAATTCCCTGCCACAGAGGGCAGTGGAGGCCAAGTCACTGGATGGATTTAAGAGAGAGTTAGATAGAGCTCTAGGGGCTAGTGGAGTCAAGGGATATGTGGAGAAGGCAGGCATGGGTTATTGATAGGGGACGATCAGCCATGATCACAATGAATGGCGGTGCTGGCTCGAAGGGCCGAATGGCCTCCTCCTGCACCTATTTTCTATGTTTCTATCTATGTTTCTATCCTACACACTACAGTAGGGACCATTTACAATTTTTACCAAAGCCAATTAACCTACAAACCTGCACGTCTTTGGAGTGTGGGAGAAAACCGGAGCACCCGGAGAAAATCCACAAGGTCACGGGGAGAACGTCCAAACTCCATACAGACAGCACCCGTGGTCAAGATCGAACCCGGGTCTCTGGCGCTGTGAGGCAGCAACTCTACCACTGCACCACCCTGCTGCCAACATTCACTCACCTTAAACCTATGTCCTCTGGTTCTCGATTCCAATACTCTGGGCAACAGTCTACCCGATCTATTCCTCTCTATAAGATCACGGTTCATAGTTTTTATTAACTAGCGCTAATTAATTCCATTGTTTGTGGACATATTTTTTTCCAATCTTTCCCAGTCTCACTACATGTGGAATCAGCCTTGCACAAGTGCAGAGTAACTTACCGTAAAACCAAGACACAGCAATGGCCTCCAGAAACACCACAACAATAATAGCTGTTCCTGTGGCATATTCTTCAAAGAATTTCACCACGTATGCTCCACCCTGAATTGAAACAAGTAAATAAGACCTTGCTGTGAATGGTTTGCAGAGCAGAGGAACAATGTCTTAGGAATTCAGTAACATCAACAGTTCAGTTTAGTTTATTGTCACGTGTACCGAGGTACAGTGAAAAGCTTTTTGTAGCATGCTAACCAGTCAGCATAAAGACTACACAATTACAATCGAGCCATTTAACGTGTATAGATACATGGTAAGGGAATAACGTACAGTGCAAGGTAAAGCCAGCAAAGTCCCGATCAAGTCCGAGGTTCATCAAAGAGTTAGATAGTAGTTCAGCACTGCTCACTAGGTGTGGTAAGATTCTCTATCACTTATGACCTTGTGACAATTTAAGGGCCTGACCGCCTAATTTAATTCATACAATTTATTTTTTAAACACTAGTAATATTAGAAATTTGAAAATGTGGGTTTCTGTCCCTGTCTGTGACGCTGTGAGGCAGCAACTCTACCGCTGCGCCACATTGCCACCCACAGTTCTCCTCTCCCCTCTTGACATGATTGTACTCATGTGTAATATGATGTCATAAGATGCCATTCGGCCCTTCCAACCAGCACCACCATTCAACATGATCCTGGCTGATCATCTACAATCAGTACCTCATTCCTGCTTTTTCCTATATCCCTTGATGCCTTTAACCCTAAGAGTTAAATCTAACTCTTTCTTGAAAACATCCAGTGGATTGGCCTCCACTGCCTTCTGTGGCAGAGAATTCCACATAAGGTCATAAGGAATAGTAGAATTAGGCTATTCGGACCATCAAGTCTACTCCACCATTCAATCATGGCTGATCTATCTCTCCTTCCTAACCCCATTCTCCTGCCATCTCCCCATAACCCCTGACACCCCTCCTAATCAGGAATCTATCAATCTCTGCCTTAGAAATATCTACTGATGGCTTCCACAGTCGTCTGTGGCAAAGAATGCCACGGATTCACCACCCTCTGACCAAAGACATTTCTCCTCATCTCCTTCCTAAAAGAACGTCCTTTAATTCTAAGGTTATGACCTCTAGTCCTAGACTCTCCCACTAGTGGAAATATCCTCTCCACATCTACTCTATCCAAGCCTTTCACTATTCTAGACAATTCTAGCACTTCATTAGACAGCACGCAAACAAAAGCTTTTCCCTGAATCCTGTTGTATGTGACAATAATAAACCAGAATCAATAAAATCCTACTTACAATCGTGCTTTCCATTCCAGTCAAGCATGTGTTAAACAGATGTAGCTGCCTGAATATTAAACAAGCCCACTAATCAGTCCAGTGAAGGCAATTATACATTTTTAAGATAAACTCATTGTGACAAATCTCTCTCCCTCATCTGTCTGTACTAAGCAAGCAATATAGAAGTGTAAAAAAGTCACAGAGTGCTGGAGTAACTCAGCGGGTCAAGCAGCATCTGTGGAGAAGCAGCTTATAGGACTGAACAATAAATTCATGTTCCTCAGTTATACGAGCAGAATTAGGCCATTCGACCAATCGAGTCTACTACGCCATTCAATCATGACTGATCTATCTTTCCACCTCAACCCCATTCTCCTGCCTTCTTCTCATAACCCCTGACACCCGTACTAATCAAGAATCTCCCTCCGCCTTACAATTACTGATTGACTTGGCCTCCAATGTCTGTTGCCGTGAATTCCACAGATTCACCACCCTCTGACTAAAGAAATTCCACCTCATCTCTTTGCTAAAGATACGCCCTTTTATTTGGAGGCTATAACCTCTAGTCCTAGACTCTCCAACTAGTGGAAACATCCTCTCCACATCTACTCTATCCAAGCCTTTTACTATTCAGTAAGTTTCAATGAGGATCCCTCTCATACTTCTAAACTACAGAGAATACAGGCCCAGTGCTGTCAAATGCTCATTGTATGTTAACCCCACTCATTCCAGCGATCATTCTTGTAAACCTCCTCTGGACATCCTCTGGACCAGAACATCCTCAAAGGAAATGTGTAGGAAGGAACTGCAGATGCTGGTATAAACAGAAGATAGACACAAATTGCTGGAGTAACTCAGCAGGACAGGCAGCATCTCTGGAGAGAAGGAATGGGTGACGTTTCGGGTCGAGACCCATCTTGGGATGGGATGGGATGTGTGTACCAGCACCTTTGTGACCACAGAAAAAAACACAGGACATTGTCAGCATGCCTTAAATGTTTTAATTCAATGAGTAAAAAAAAACATGAATGAAAAGATTTTAGTTTGCTTGCAAACAAAGAGTTCTTCAGATTGTTGAAACTAAAACAAAGATATGAAATATTAAACAAACAAGTTCTAAAATTAGGGATATGCCAATTGTCGCCAGAGTATTACTGGAAGCATTCTTGCAAAATGTAAACTCTGATAAGGGAAAGTACAAACTGTGTTTGCTTAATTTATAAACTACTGGCAGTAATTAAGGCATTCAGGGCGCAGCGGTAGAGTTGCTGCCTCACAGCGCCAGAGACCCAGGTTCGATCCTGACTATGGGTGCTGTCTGTACGGAGTTTGTACGTTCTCCCCGTGACCTGTGTGGGTTTTCTCCAGGGGCTCTGGTTTCCACCCACACTCCAAAGATGTACAGGTTTGTAGGTTAATTGGCCGGTAATATTGTTTAATTGTCCTAAGTGCATGTAGAATAGCGTTAGTGTGCGGGGATAGCTGGTAGGCGTGGACTCGGTGTGCCGAAGGGCCTGTTTTCGCACTGTATCTAACTATACTTATCTATAGTCTAAACTAAACTATACTAAGTATCACAGACATAGCAAAGACAATAGGTGCAGGAGTAGGCTATTCGGTCCTTCGAGCCATTCAATGTGATCATGGCTGATCATCCACAATCAGCACCCCATTACTGCCTTCTCCCCATATCGAAGGTAGATACAAAATGCTGGAGTAACTCAGCGGGTGAGGCAGCATCTCTGGAGAGAAGGAATGGGCGACGTTTTGGGTCGAGACCCTTCTTCAGACTGAAGAAAATCACCATTTTCATTGTGGGGGGTGGGATAGAGGGGAGGTGAGGAATGGGGGAGCAGGGAGATAGAGGGAGAGGAGGGGGTAGGGAGGGGAGAGGGGTTATGGAGGGAGGGTGACTGAGGGTAGGGGAAAGGAGATGGAGGGAGAGTTGAGGGAGGGAGTTGGAGAGGGGAGGAGGAGAGCGGGAAGAAGAGGGAGGGTGAAGAGGGGAAGGGAGTGCTGGGGATTAGGGGGAATGGAGAAGGATAGGGGTAGGAAGAGGGATGGCGAGGCGCAGTTGGGGAAGGGTTGCCGTGACTCGCGTCACAACGGGGATCTCTGGCGTCACAACAGGAACCCGTCAGCAGCGCCTGTGCAGTTGGGGGCTATAGTGAGTGGTGGAATATTGCGTTGGGGAACAGTGCCCAATGGGTCCCACTTGGTCTGGTATATCATATACCTATTAATAGTCTGATCTTGGATGATGTGTGTATTGGTTTGTGTGTTTGTTTGTGTATAATCACATCTTCTTCAAAAAACTACGCGCTAACAGTAAAATTTTTACATATTCCGGTAGACATTTTTCCCGTGGAGTCCGAAATCGCCTTATCTGAAAATTCCAAGCTTTATTTCTTGTTATTACTGAAAATGTTTAAAAATCTGAATTTAAAAACGACTGTCTTTCGCTGCTGACGTCACAATGGGTCTGCGTGCCGTTCTTCCTCACGCTGCGAGTGACGTCACCCCACCCCACCTCCCTCCCCCGTTATTCAAAAGACGCAGAAAGAACGAGCAAGTCGGGCCCCGTACTGAAGCTGCCAAGTTCTCGGGTCGCTCGGTCGGCTCCTCTCTCTCCCCCCAGGCCTCTCTCCCCACCCCGGGCCTCTCTCCCCACCCCTCTCTGCCCCCCCCTCTCTGCCCCCCCCCTCTCTGTCCCCTCTCTCTCTGTCTATGCCACTCTCTCTCTGTCTCTGCCCTTCTCTCTCTGTCTCTGCCCACCTCTCTCTCTCTCTGCCCACCTCTCACTCTGCCCCTCTCCCTTTGCCCCTCATTCTCTCTGCCTCTCTCTCCCCCTCTCTGCCCCCCCCCTCTCTCTCTCTCTCTCTCTGTCTCCCTCTCTCTCTCTCTGCCCCTCCCCCACTTGCTCTCTCTCTCTCTCTCTCTCTCTCTCTATCTGCCCCCTTCTCTCTCTGCCCCCTCTCTGTCTCTGTCTCTCTCTCTCTCTCTCTCTCTCTCTCTCTCTCTCTCTCTCTCTCTCTCTCTGCCCCTCTCTCTCTGCCTCTCTCTCTCTCTCTCTCTGCCCCTCTCTCTCTCTCTGCCCTTTCTCTTTACCCCCCTCCCTCTCCCTCTCTAGCCGTGCCTGCGAGTTGGGGGCTATGCGTGCGTGGATAGGGCGGGGGATGGGGTAAAAGGAGCAATAATAATATATAATATAATATCAAAGGGGATGGTTAGTGTGTGTGTGGGGGGGGTGGGTTGTGGGGGGTGGGGGTGGTTAGTGGGTGTGTGATGCCGCAGGCCGCCCTCCTTCCCGCGCGTTGAGGGGACGGGACCCAATGGGTCCCACTTGGTCTAGTATATTACTAAAACTCTCATCTTATTTGATTCTATGTGTGCCGTCTTATAACTATATTTGCGCAAAAACAGTACATGATAGCACTACAATTTTTCCTGTGATGTAAATTAAACAAATTTCATTCAGATTAATGGTATATTTTACAAGTTATCACCATTTTAAACTTTACAAAAAACACTTTAAAAAAGCTCTCCATTAAAGTAAAAAAAAAACAAAAAAAAAAACCTTGAATTTCAAACCGTCCAGCTTCAACTGATGACGTCACAATGGCTCGACTAGCAGGGGGAGGGCGAATTGCTATTGTACCACACAGGGCAAGTTCAATTGGAATTTTTTTTAAAGCCCACTGTTGAGGGAGGCAGGGGGGTGCTGGAACCTTATGTTCGGGAACGGCTTGAGTTGGAGGACCACACTTCCCTTGGGGGCTACGGGTAGGGAACGGGTGCGTTGGGGGAGCAGATCCAACGGGTCTGCACTTGGTCTAGTGCTTATTAAAAATCTGATCTTGTTTGTGTGTGAATATGCGGTTGTCTTTACATTTCTGTAAAAACACTACGCTGTAACGATTACATTTTTACATATTCTAATTGACATTTTTCCCCTCCGAGACCACCTTCACTGAACATTTTATGCTTTATTTCTTGACTTATTACTGATTAAAAGTAAGTAAGAAGTTTAAAAACATCAAAAGACTTTGAATTTAAAAAGACCAGCTTCAACTGATGATGTCACCAATGGCTCGGCTAGCAGTGATCAGCTTCACTGAAGATCTCATCCTATATTTCACGTTATTCACGATTAAAGCTTTAAAAATGCCAACTTTCACAAGATTTTCACTGTTAAAATCATTCCTGCCAGCTTCCAACACACTTCGATCCAATGTTGCGACACAGGAACACTCTGAACTTCACAGGAGGGAGAGGGCGAATTGCTATTGCAACACGCAGGGGGCAACGGGTAGGGAACAGGTGCGTTGGCACTTGGTCCAGTATCTATACTAATACTAAAAGTCTCATCTTAATAATAATAATAATGGATGGGATTTATATAGCGCCTTTCTAATACTCAAGGCGCTTTACATCGCATTATTCATTCATCTGTAGCCACAGCTGCCCTGGGGCAGACTGACGGAAGCGTGGCTGCCAATCTGCACCTACGGCCCCTCCGACCACCACCAATCACTCACACACATTCACACACAGGCAAAGGTGGGTGAAGTGTCTTGCCTAAGGACACAACGACAGTATGCACTCCAAGCGGGATTCGAACCGGCTACCTTCCGGTCGCCAGCCGAACACTTAGCCCATTGTGCCATCTGTCGTCCCGCTCATCTTGACCACTTCCTGTCTATGTTGTAAATAGATTTTAGAAAAAACGCTACGCTATATCACTATGATTTTTTCGCCATCTTACTCACTGTCCTCCAACTGCCCCAATATATTTTTCCGATCGTTGAAATAATAAAAAAGTTCTGAATATTTAAAAAAATCGTGAGGTCAGCAGATTGGCCTTCTCGCCTGTCAGTCACCATGAAGGTAACACCCCTTCCGGCACCCGCTGAGAATAGAGTCCTGGAGGCGGAGATGAGTCTGTGAGCTGCGTGCGGGCAGAGAGAAAGTTGAACCGGGAGCCTCTGAGTGAAGTCGGAGTGGGAGCGGGAACTATGCGTGAGGCCGAAAGCTGAAGGTACGGGGAGAGCTGCGACCACCCCCCCTTCCGACACCCCCCCCGTCTTCGCGGGCTGCTGTTTTTCCCGGAGGGGGGGTGCTGTGTTCACGGGCTGCTGTGTTCGCGGGCGGGGGCTGCTGTGTTCGCGGGCGGGGCTGCTGTGTTCGCAGGCGGGGGCAGCGACCACTACGAGGAGCCAGGTGCCGATGAGTGCAGGTGGGGCTGGGATCCAATGAGTGCGACAGGAGCTCGGTCTTGGAGCCGATAATTGAGTCCGGAGCCGGGACCTGCAGCCGATGAGTGCAGTCGGAGCCAGAGCCGCTGAGCCCACCCACCACCCTCCCACATACACCCCCTCCCTTATCCACACAACCCCCCTTCCCCACACAATCCCCCTCCCCCACGCCCACCCCCTCCCCCACACCCTCCCAACGCTCCTCCCCTCCCACAGACCTCCCTCCCCCACATCCCCCCTCCCCCACACTCCTCCTCCCCTCCCCCACATATCCCCCCACACACCCCCTCCTCCACACACCCCTTCCCACACTCCCCCTTCTGCACACCCCACCTCCCGCACACTCCCCCAGAGCAGTGGAACATTGCTTTGGGGGAACATGTGAGTGGTGGAATATTGCGTTGGGGAATGGGTTGCATTGGGGGTACCAGGCCTCCCGTGTGACTGGGACCCAACGGGTCCCACTTAGTCTAGTATATTATTAAAACTCTCATCTTGTTTCTATATTTCTATATTTGCCCGGTTTGTGCCTAAATTTGCGAAAAAACGGTACACGTTAGTGCAACAATTTTTGCACCATCTTACCCACCGATGTCAATTAAACAAGCTTTGTTCACATTGATGGTATATTTTACAAGTTATTGACATTTTAAACTGAAATATATTTTTTAAAAGCTCTTTCCACTTGCCCTACGCATCAGCAGTATTCTACCCCACAATTACATCACAATGGGATCTCATTTACCAATGCTTCCGCAGGTCCTCTCTTCACTTTATTAACTTTAACTTAATTTCTGCCCCCCAGTCCCTCGCAACAGCTCCCGCCTCAAGTACAACTTCATCACCGATGTGGTGCAGAAATCGGGGCCAGAGGTGGTTTACAGCGAGATCCTGGGGAGGTGAGGAGGGAGAGTGGGGGGATTGAGGGAGAGGAGGGGGTAGGGAGGGAGAGGATGGGGGGGGAGAGGGGGAGAGGAGGGGTGTAGGCAGGGGAGAGGGGTTATGGAGAGAGGGAGGGAGGCAGGGAGTGACTGAGGGTAGGGGAAAGGAGTGGGAGGGAGAGGTGAGGGAGGGAGTGGGAGAAGGGAGGAAGAGAGGGGAAAGAAGAGGGAGAATGAAGAGGAAGGGGGGAGTTCTGTGGGATGAGGGGGAATGGAGGAGGATAGGGGTAGAAAAAAGGATGGCGAGGTAATGGAAATATTAAACGCAAAGTTATTAACTTTAACTTAATTTCTGCCATTAGTGCGGGCCCGTCAGCCGAGCATGCGCAGTTGTGGACTATGGGTCGGTGGAATATCATGTTGAGGGACCAGGCCTCCCATGTGACAGGGACCCAACGGGTCCCACTTGGGGTCTAGTATATATTACTACAACGCTCACCTTGTTTGTTTGTTTGTTTGTATGCGTGTGTGTTTTGGAAACACCACCAAAATGGTACACCTTACTCACCATTGTCCCGTGATGTGCATTAGCCAAGTTTTGTTCAGATTGATGTTATATTTTTCAAGTTGTTGACATTTTAAACTTAAATTAACTTAAAACAGTGCCCCCACTTGCTGGCGGCGCCTGCAAGTGGGGGCAGACCGGTCAGTCGCATCACAATTTAAAATGGCGCCGGTGACGCGGCAGTGAAGCAAAATGACGCCATCTCCCCGCGCCTGCGCAGTTGAGGCCTTTGCCAATTTTCAGATCGTTTTATTTTTTCGGGTATACTTGCCTGGCCTCACAACGGGGACCCAATGGATCCACGGGTAAGTTTTGTTCTATTTTAAACATGGCTCCACAGGTCCTCTATTCAGTTTATTAACTTTAACTTAATTTCTGCCATCAACGGCACAACTTTGAACGCAGCAATTGCACTTGCGCAGTGCAGGTCCGTCAGCCGCGCATGCGCAATTTAGTGGAATATTGTGTTGGGGGAATGGGACCCAACGGGTCCGCGCTTGGTCTAGTATGACAATAAAACACTCTTGACTTAACAATTAAGATTAGACCTTTACACTTACAAACGTGAGGGTGCTCATCGATCCCAGAGTGCAGATCATGATCAGTACCAGCACAAACCACTCTCGCCGTTTTCTCAGTAAGTCTGGATATTCATCCACTACTGCGGTGATCACACCTTCCAGACCTGCAAACTAAAGATCCAAAACAACATCTTACCAATATAATATGCTGAAAGAATTTCACCGCTATGAATTATAAGTAGAACATCATGTATAGCTGGAGTATGCTGCAGTCAGACAGCATCTTTAGAGAAAAGGAATAGGTGACGTTTCAGGTCAAGATCGTTCTTCAGGCTGAGAGTCAGGGGAAAGGGAAACGAGAGATATAGACGGTGAGGTAGAGATAGAACAAATGAATGAAAGATATGCAAATATGTAACAATGATAAAGGAAACAGGCCACTGTCAGCTGTGGTCTAGGTGAGAACGAGTTACAGACAATGAGACTCAACAAGACGACTTTGAAGCTGGTACGACTTGGGTGGGGGATGGAGAGTGAGGTGGAGTGCAAGGGTTACTTGAAGTTAGAGAACTCAATGTTCATATCGCTGGGGTGTAAGCTGCCCAAGTGAAATATGAGGTGTTGTTCCTCCAATTTGCATTTGGCCTCACTCTGACAGTGAAGGAGGCTCAGGACAGAAAGGTCAGTGTGGGATTGGGAGGGGGAGTTACTGTTTAGCAACCAGGAGATCATGTAGGTCCAGGCTGACTGAGTGAAGGTATTCAGCAAAATGATCTTTCCGCTGGCTGGTCAGCTCGCAACAAAATATTTTTACTGCTCTTCGGTATCCATGGCAACAAACTGAACTGAACTGCCTAGAGAAGGAGGGGGGGGAGAGAGGAAGGGGTGGTAGAGAGGGAGGGGGTTGAGAGGGAGGGGGTAGAGAGGGGGGGGGGTGGCAGAGAGGGAAAGGTGGCAGAGAAGGAGGGGGGTAAAGAGGAAGGAGGAGGGGCTAACAGGCCCAGTGCTGTCAAACGCTCATGATACGTCGGCGCGGACTTGGTGGGCCGAAGGATCTGTTCCCACGCTCTATGTCTGAAATCTAAATGGCCAAAGTAAAACATCTCTTTCTTATAACCGAGTTGAAATACAAATTTTAGTTCAGTTTAGTTTATTGTCATTTGTACCAAGGCAGTGAAAAGCTTTTATTGCATGCTAACCAGTCAGCGGAAAGACAATACATGATTACAATCGAGCCATTTACAGTGCACAGATACATGATAAGGGAATAACATTTAGTGCATGGTTAAGCCAGCAAAGTCCGAGCAAGGATAGTGCGAGGGACACCAATGAGGTAGATAGTTCAGCACCATTCTCTGGTTGTGGTAGAGTGATTCATTTGCACTGTCCCTGAATCTGGAGGTGTGCGTTTTCACACTTCTGTACCTCTTGCCTGATGGGAGAGGGGAGAAGAGGGAGTGACCGGGGTGAGACTGGTCCTTGATTATACTGCTGGCCGAGTGAACTCGAGTAACGTCAATGCTTACCGTGCTGTCCAGACCCAGAGTGACGAGCATGAGGAAGAAGATGGCAGAGAGGAAGGAGGATGCGGGCATGTTGGCCAATGCCTCTGCATAGGTGATGAAGAGAAGACTCGGTCCTACAGGCGGTGGAGAAAACAGGAGCAATTAGCCACACATAGTATTCGGTAGTAAAGAAGGCAAACTTAATACGTATTTATTTCAGAAGGCTTGTATATAAAAAAAGGGATGTAATGTTGAGGCTCTATAAGGCGCTGGTAAGGCCACATTTGGAGTAATGTGAGCAATTTTGGGAACCATATCTATAGTAAGATGTGCTGGCTCCGGGCAGCATCCAGAGGAGGTTTACAAGAATGATCCCAAGGATGACTAGGTTAACCTATGATGAGTGTTTGACAGCACTGAGCCTGTACTCGCTGGAGTTTAGAAAAATGAGGGGAATGTCATTGAAACATCCAGAAGAGTAAAATGTTTGGATAGTGTGGATGTGGAGAGGATGTTTCCATTAGTGGGAGTGTCATTCCAATAGTGGGAGCGTCGTCAGCGAATCGTCAGATCAGCTGAGACCTTCCCCCTATTGACGAACTGTACACTGCAAGGGCCAGGAAGCGAGCGGGTAAGATCATCTCTGACCCCTCTCACCCTGGCCACAAACTCTTTGAAGCACTTCTCTCTGGAAGGCGACTCCGGACTGTCAAAGCCACCACAGCTAGACATAAAAAAACAACTTTTTTCCACGAGCAGTAGCTCTACTCAATAACCAAAAGCCTGTAGCCTCATTTTGCCCTGGTATTTTATTTAATTCACATGTTTACACTATAATGTTTTATTATTAATGTTTAATATTTTATGTGTCATTCTTAATTGTTTACTGTATGTCATGTTGTTACTTGCGAGCAGAGCACCAAGGCAAATTCCTTCTAGGTGTACATACTTGGCCAATAAACTTATTCATTCATTCGTCTAGGACCAGAGGTCAAAGCCTCAGATTTATAGGACGTTCTTATAGGAAGGAGATGATGAAAATTTCTCCAGTCAGAGGGTGGTGAATCTGTGGAATTCTTTGCCACTGACGGCTGTGGAGGCCAAGTCAGTGGGTATATTTAAGGCAGAGATAGATAGATTCTTGATTAGTACGGGTGTCAAAGGTATGGGGAGAAGGAAGGAGAATGGGGTTCGGAGGGAAATGCAGATCAGCCATGATTGAATGGTGGAGTAGACTTGATGGGCCGTAGGCCTAATTCTACTCCTATCATTTATGACCTTATGACCTTTCTGTTCAGTGTCCACTGCACCATTTAATCTCCTGTCTTCTTTTCCATGTACATTGTTACACATTTGTTTTGAAGCTCGACAGATATTCTGCTTTGAAAAGCCAGGCAAAATCAATAGTTTTACTTATTTATTAGTGACAAATGTGTAATTACATGTATCTGATTGCATTACAAACTGGTTAGCCATTCCCAGCTATTTATTCTTATAATATGTCAGTTATTGGGGAGAGATAATCAGTGCTTAAAGATCAGCTTCTATATTTACTGTTTGTAACCACTTTAAGGTTTGCAGGCACAATAATGAACACCTCCGTAAATTGTTTAAGCCTATGCATAAATTGCAAAGGTTCATTGGTCTTACTGCTTCTCTCAAGAATCATTTTTAGTTTAGTTTAGAGATACGACAAGGAAACAGGCCCTTCGGCCCACTGAGTCTGTGCCGACCTGCGATCCACGCACACTAACACTATCCTGCACACTCTAGGGACAATTTACATTTTATACCAAAGCTACCTCGGGAACAATACGGCAAATTGACCCGAATGGAACTCGGAACAGTACAGCACCAGAACAGGCCCTTCATAATTTTATAAATTTTTTTAGTTGGATATCCAAAAATATTTCTCAATTTGAAGATACGTAGTGCGTTTTTTTTTTGCAAGAAGGATGCAATTTAAAAAACAATGGTCTTGTAACAATTAGGGAGTTGGCGATGCGATCTCACCCAGATCTTTAGCCACTTCTGAAACATCTTCTTTCCTCTTCTCCGCCATGTAGCCCAGGATGGTGAATATAACAAAGCCGGCGAGGAAACTGGTCAAACAATTCACAGAGCTGGTGATCATTGCATCCCTACAGCACCAAGAGAACACACAAAGGTCATCATGAAGGTAGGAACTTCAGATGCTGGTTTACACCGAAGACAGACACAAAATGCCAGAGTAACTCAGCAGTTACTCAAGGAAGAATTTCATTGTTCTATCTGGGACAGATGACAATAAAACACTCTTGACTTTTGGGTCAGGCAGAGATAACCCGCAAGTCTTTGGAGTGTGGGAGGAAACTGGAGCACAGAGAAAACCCACACGGGTCACGGGGAGAACATACAAACTCCGCACAGACAGCACCCGTGGTCACGTCTCTGGCGCTGTGATGCAGCAACTCTACCGCTGCGTCACCGTGCTGCTCTTGTGTTCTGGAGACACTTCTTGGTGAGCTGTTCATGACAGCGTTAATCTCTTCCTTCACCTCATAACTGGGGAGGCAAACCATAGAGTCATAAAGTCACACAGCATTTAAACAGGCCTTTCGGCCCAACTTGCCCACACCAGCCAACATGCCCCAACTACACTGGTCCCACCTACCTGCATTTGGCCCATAACCCACTAAACCTATCCTATCGGCAGCAAAGATGGAAATTATTTAATCTATCTATCTATCTATCTATCTATCTATCTATCTATCTATCGAGAGAAAGAGAGAGAATATAACATATATGTATACACCTTCTCCTCCTTCTCCCTCTCCCTCTCCCTCTCTCTCTCTCTCTCTCTCTCTCTCTCTCTCTGGCAGGCTGGGGGCCAGGCCCAGCAGGGCCATGAGGCAGTTGGGCCAGGTGCAAAGGCATTGTGAGGTCAGCAGCTGGGCAACCTTAATATTTTTTTTTAATGTCAGTTGGTTATAAATTTTGGTAAATATCTCGGGAAATAATCGACCAAATTTATAGAGGATTGAATTTTGAAACTATAAGGAAATTTTATACCAGAAGATGTAGAAATTTGTGTTATTGTAACGTCAGCAGCTGGGCAGCGGTGGCGTGAGATGGTGCTGTGACTCATGCAGCAGTTTGATTTTAGTGGGACCATGTGAAGGTTCCCATCTCCCCCACCTGTCCCATTGTGATGTCATATATGTAAATGAGATCCATTGTGATTGGACATGTGAGGTGGCACTGACTCATGCAGCAGTTTGATTAAATTTTTTTTGATGTTTTGTTAACAATTTTATTCAAAATCTGGGGAAATAATTGACTGAATTTAGAGAGGAGTGGATTTATGAAATATTAAGTTAAATCCCTACCGAAATTGTAAAACTCTCCACGTTTTTGCGTCTGGTTTTCGAGGAGATACGTTTCAAAGGCAAAGTGACATACACACACACACACACACACACACAGAGTTTTAAAAGTATACTAGACCAAGGGCAGACCCGTTGGGTCTGCTCCCCCAAAGCAGCCGTTCCCTACCCGTAGCCCCCACGGGAGACGTGGTCCTCCAACTCAAGCGGCTCAGGAATGAGCAGCGCGGCTGGTTTTAAATGGCGTCTTTGAGGCGAGATGCGGGCGCCAGCAGCCGTTATGGTCGCCGGCCAGCAGGAGGTGACAAAATGAGTGAGTGGGGGGGGGAGAAGGATTTAATGAAAAATGTGGACATAAACATACCAAAATCTAATGAGTGGATAGTTGGAATGAAAAGTGAAATGTCTACCGAAATGGCTGCTTGTATGGGTGAGAAGCCAGTTTATTTTTGAAATATTGGGGGGGTGGGGGAGAAGGATTTTTTGATTAAAAACGTGTACTTAAACACGACGAAATGTAATGAGGAGCGGATACTTAGAAAGAAAAGTGAAATCTCTACCGAAATGGAAAAGATCTCGGCGATTGAGCGTCTGGATTCGACGTGGCAATGAATCAAAGGAAGAAATGCAGCCGGCAGCCGTACATGTAAATGGATCCATTCCGATTGGACATCTGCGAGCATCGGCCATTCCGATTGGACATCTGCGAGTATTGGGCATTGTGACATCACACGATGGAACGAATCAAAAGGCAGAAAGGCAGCCAGACGGCAGGCGGCAGGCACAGAGTTTAAATAGTATACTAGACCAAGTGCAGACCCGTTGGGTCTGTTTCCCCAACGGCGTTTGCAGGTGGGGTGGGGGGGGCTGCGGCAACACACTCACATTAACCACACCCCAAACACACAGGTGGGGGGAGGGGGGTGAGAAGAAGGGAAGGAGGGGAGAGGAGGAGGAAAAGGGGCAGATTTGGGAGGGAAAGGAGAGCAGGGTAGGGGGTGAGAAAGGGGGATGGGGAGAGAGATGTGTGGAAGGGGAGGGATGGGGAGGGAGGGGAGGAGGGAGGGAGGGGGAGAGGTGTGGGGTGAGAGGGTAGAAAGAGTGGGGAGGGGGAAGGGGGAGAGAAGTGGAAGCGTGGGGTGGGAGGGGTAGGGGGAGTGGTTGAAGAGGGACAGAGGGATAGGGGACGGGGGCGGGGGGAGATGGAAGGGGGTGGGGTAGAGAGTGAACGGGGTGGGGGAGAGAGGGATGGGTGGGAGAGGGAGAGGGGTGAAGGGAGGGAAACATAGAAACATAAGATTCTATAAGATCACCCCTCAATCTTCTAAATTCTAGCGAGTACAAGCCGAGGGGTGAGGAGAGGGAAACATAGAAACATAAGATTCTATAGGATCACCCCTCAATCTTCTAAATTCTAGCGAGTACATGCCGAGTCTATCCAGTCTTTCTTCATATGAAAGTCCTGACATCCCAGGAACCAGTCTGGTGAACCTTCTCTGTGCTCCCTCTATGGCAAAAATGTATTTGGGCATTGGGCATTGTGACATCACACGATGACACGGTCACCAGGGGCTGGGGCTGGTGCAAAGGCATATGTAAATGGTTCCATCCCGATTGGACGTCTGCGAGCATTGGGCATTGTGACATCACACGATGGGAACGAATCAAAAGGCAGAAAGGCAGCCGGACTGCAGGCACACAGTTTTATATAATAGATAGATAGATAGATAGATAGATAGATAGATAGATAGATAGATAGATAGATATCTATATAAGATAAACACAAAATGCTGGAGTAACTCTCTGGAGAGAAGGAATGGGTGATGTTGCGGGTTGAGACCCTTCTTCAGATTTCTCTCCAGGAATGCTGCCTGTCCTGCCGAGTTATACAGCATTTTGTGTCTATCTTCAGTTCAATCCAGCATTTGCAGTTCCTTCCTGCACACTGACCTGAAGCAGTTGTTGTTGAATTTGTTGTAGCTGGCAAATGCCATCAGGACACCAAATCCGGGACCAAGCGAGAAGAAAATTTGTGTAGCTGCGTCAATCCACACCTGCAAGGCAACGAACAGAGGTCACACTAAACCAACTTTTCAGATCGCTACAGCAATTAGTCATAGAGTGATAAAGTGTGGAAACAGGCTCGTCAGACCAACTTGCCCACACCGACCAACATGTCCCATCTACACTAGTTACTCCTGCCCATGTTTGGTCCATGTCTATAAACCGTGCGAAAGAAGGAACTGCAGGTGCTGGTTTAAACCGAAGATAGACACAAAATGCTGGAGTAACTCAGCGGGTCAGGCAGCATCTCCAGAGAAAAGAAATAGGTGATGTTTCGTGTCGGTGACTGAAGCAGGATCTCCCCATAACCTCCGTGGGTTTTCCCCGGGTGCTCCGATTTCCTCCCACACTCCAAACACGTGCGGGTTTGTAGGTGGCCCTCTGTAAATTGCCTCTAGTGTGTGGGGAGTGAATGAGAAAATGGGATAACATAGAACTGGTGTGAATGGGTGATCAATGGTCAGTGTGGTCAGAAGGATTGAATTGCTTCATTGCTGGCAATCACACAAACCAACCTCCCTTCCATTGACTCCATCTATACCTCATGCTGCCTCGGCAAGGCCAGCAATATAATCAAGGACCAGTCTCACCCCGGTCACTCCCTCTTCTCCCCTCTCCCATCGGGCAAAAGGTGCAGAAGTGTGAAAACGCACACCTCCAGATTCAGGGAAAGTTTCGTCCCAGCTGTTATCAGGCAACTGAATCATCCTATCACAACCAGAGAACAGTGCTGAACTACTATCTACCTCTTTGGTGACCTTCGGACTATTCCTTGATGGGACGTTACTGGCTTTACCTTGCACTAAACATTATTCCCTTAGCTTCCCTTACACTGTAAATGGATCAATTGTGATCATGTATTGCCTTTCTGCTGTTAGCATGCAACAAAAGCTTTTCACTGTACCTCAGTACATGTGACAATAAACTAAACTGCACTGGTACATATGACAATTAAACACCCTGACTCTGTGCCACAGCCTTCGATACCCCCAATGCCTCTGTCTGTCTCACTGCAAGGATCTTTAAATAAACACTCCCTTAGTGTTCAACAGGGAACCCAGTGTGTTGCTCAGAGTAATTTAGTTTAGTTTCGAGATGCAGCATGGAATCATGCTTTTCGGCCCACCCTGTCCATGCCGTCAATAGATCACAGAACTTATGAAAATGTAAATATATCAAGGAGTGATGTTATAGAGGTGTGTAAAATCAAGAGGGGAATAGATAAGGTGAACCCTCCATTCTCCAGCGTAGGGGAATCAAGAACTACAGGTCAATGGTGATGGTGATGGTGAGAAGGGAAAGATTTAGTTTAGTTTAGCGATACAGCACAGAAACAGGCCCTTCGGCCCAACTTGCTCACACCAGCCAACATGTCTTATCTATACTAGTCCCACCTGCCTGTGCTTGGTCCACATCCCTCCGAATCCCTCCTACCCATGTACCTGTCGAACTGTTTCTTTGAAGTATTTCTCTGGAATGTGCAGTGGTTACAGGTGGCCGGAGTACCTGACAGGTGGGCTACCTGCTACCTTTACCGGCACAAATAAGGGGAAAAAAGGAAATGTAAAAACCGATGCAAAAGTTCATGTTTATAAGTGATAGGATTAGAATTAGACCATTCCGCACATCAAGAATACTCCGCCATTCAATCATGGCTGATTGATCTATCTCTCCCTCCTAACCACTTTCTCCTGCCTTCTCCCCAAATTCCCTGACACCCGTACCAATCAAGAATCTTTCCATCTCTGCCTTAAAAATATCCACTGATGACCTCCACAGCCTTCTGTGGCAATGAATTCCACTGATTCACCACGCAAAAGAGATTGATCGGGATGATTCCAACATTTGCAAAGAGCTGACAACCTGGACAAGTTCATGCCTGCCCTGTCACCCCACTCACCTGCATTGTGAACATTTTTCCCCACTGCGGATGCAGGTAGAAGACGATTCCTTTCCAAGCCCCTGGCAGTGTGGCCCCACGGATCAGGAGGACTAAAAGCACGAGATAGGGCAGAGTGGCCGTCACCCACACCACCTACAGGAACACAACATACGTAGAGTGGAGGAAGGAACTGCAGATGCTCAGTTACTCCAGTTCTTTCTGTCTATCTTTACAACACAGAGTGATACATCTTGCCTCCTCTGTATGACTGATTGTACCTCACTGGTTAATATTGTAGACAATTAGCTTTGCTAATATTAATATCCTTGTAAAATTTTAATTAATGTTTTAAATTTTCCAGCAAACGAGGCAAGTTTATAAAAAGCACAAAAAACAGGGCTGCACGCTAGCGCGGGGGTAGAGTTGCTGCCGCACCACGCCAGTGACCATGGTTCGATCCTGATTATGATCTTGTTAGTGTGCGGGGATTGCTGGTCGGTGAGGACTCAGTGGGCTGAAGGGCCTGTTTCTGTGCTGTATTTCTGAACTAAACTAAACTAAAGTTCCTAGCTTGATTAAAGAGAGTGTGGGGAACGGGGCCACAGTGTGTTTAAAGGCCGCGCGGAAAACATAACCCAGGTAAAGACAATTCTCAATTTCCAAACGACTAGATCTCAGATTACTGTGTTTTACACTACACACGTTTTTAAGAATCGAGGTTTCCATCAGTAATTTGAAAGTAACACATAATTTCCCAGCCTTCAACTTAGTTAACCAATGCACCTGTTTCGTGGTAGATTTTTTTGGTTCTGGTTCAGTGAACAAACCTAATGACTTCTTCAAAGATCTTTGGGGAATAGTTCTGTGATTCAGTTCTGAAGTCGACATCGTGCTGTGAGCGTATTAATTGTGAGGACGTGGATTTTTTTGTTTAGTTTAGTTTACTTTAGTTTAGTTTAGTCCATCGGCCAACCGAGTCCGCGCCGACCAGCGATCCCCGCACTTTAACAATCCTACACACACTAGGGACAATATACACGTTTACACTAAGCCAATGAACGTACATACCTGTACTTCTTTGAAGTGTGGGAGGAAACCGAAGATCTCGGAGAAAACCCACGCATGTCATAGGGAGAATGTAAAAACTCCATACAAACAGCACCTGTAGTTGGGATGAACTACGCTGCAAGGCAGCAACTCTACCGCTGCACCACCATGCCGCCCACGGTTTGATGTGTCTAATTTTACTGCTTAAATCAATAGAGTGGTCTAGACACTTCTACTAAAGCCATTAAATAGAACATTCAACCATTGACATGAATCTTTCATTAGATGCCATAGGATACTGCAGGATTTAGGACGTTACTGATATCGGTGGAGAATTGGCAGATGGAGTTTAATCCGAGCAAGTGTTACACTTTGGGAGGTCAAATTTGGGGTGAATGTATACAGTTACTCTACCAAGACCTTTAACAGCAGTGATGTACAGAGAAATCTCAAGGTCTAAGTTTATAACTCCTTGAAAGTGGCAACACAAGTAGATAGAATAGTGAAGAAGACATATGGTACGCTTGCCCTCATCGGTCATGGAGTCACACAGCGTGAAAACAGGCCCTTCAGCCCAACTTGCCCACACCGCCCAACATTAAGTATAATAATCAGGAAGGTATCGTCATATGTTCATAAGTGATAGGAGCAGAATTAGGCCATTCGGCCCACCACATCTACACCGCCATTCAATCAAGGCTGATCTATCTTTCCCTCTTAACCCCATTCTCCTGCCTTCTCCCCATAACCCCTAACACCCATACTAATCAAGCATCTATCCTGTGGCAATGAATTCCACAGCTTAATGGGATATGGATCACGTTCAGGCAGAGATTAGTTTAACTTGGCATCATGTTTGGCATGGATATTGTAGGCTGAAGGGCCTGTTCCTGTGCTATGTTGTTCTACGTAATCCAATTCTGCACCCAATTATTCAACAAATTATTTAATATATAAATTAGCTGGGTGGATAAAATAGGAATATCATTTATTCTTTGGACAATAATCTCATGATATAATACTGACAAACACAACTTTAATCACGACCTCAGCAACTCTGACCGACTATGAACTTGGATGCATTACTGACTTTGGTCTTGCACTGTTATCGTTAAGTTACCTAATATTACTGATTATTAATTTATTGTTTAATGACTACTGTAGTTTATTTAAGCTCATAAGACATAGGAACAGAATTAGGCCATACAGTCTGTCAAGTCTACTCTGCCCTTCAATCATGGCTGATCTATCTCTCCCTCCTAACCCCATTCTCCTGCCTTCTCCCCATTACCCCTGATACCCATACTAATCAAGAACATATCAATCTCAGCTTTAAAAATATCCAATGACTTGGCCTACACCGCAGTCTGTGGCAAATAATTCCACAGGTTCACCACCCTCTGGCTAAAGAAATTCCTCCACATTTTTCTAAAGGCACATCCTTTTATTCTGAGGCTGTGCCCTCTGGTCTGAGACTCTCCCACTACTGGAAACCTCCTCTCCACATCCACTCTATCCAGGCCTCTCACTATCCAGTAAGTTTAAATAAGCTCCCCCCTCAATGAGATCTCATTAAGTTTCTCCTCATCTCCATTCTGTTTGGCATGGAGTTATAGAGTCATTTAGCACGGAAACAGGCCCTTCTGCCCAATTTGCTGATATCGACATGTCCCACCTACTCTAGTCCCACCTGCCTGTGAAATGTTTTGCACTACCTTACTCACCTTTGTCCTGCAGTCGTACGTATAAAGTTTCGTTCTGATTGATGTTATATTTCACATGTAATTTCACATTTTTTAATTTAAAAAGTCAAGATTTAAGAAAATATTCTCCACTCTGCAGCTAATGACTTCACAATGTTACAATGTTGCAACCTCGGCACACTCAGTCCTGCCAGCATTAGCAAGTTACAATGTTGCAACTTCGGCACACTCAGTCCTGCCAGCACTAGCAAGTTACAATGTTGCAACTTTGGCACACTCAGTCCTGCCAGCACTAGCAAGTTACATTGTTGCAATCTTGGCACACTCAGTCCTGCCAGCACTAGCAAGTTACATTGTTGCAATCTTGGCACACTCAGTCCTGCCAGCACTAGCAAGTTACAATGTTGCAACCTCGGCACACTCAGTCCTGCCAGCACTAGCAAGTTACATTGTTGCAATCTTGGCACACTCAGTCCTGCCAGCACTAGCAAGCTACAATGTTGCTATTCCTTTTGTTTATATTACTGGCAGCATGGAGGAAGGGTACATTTTAAAAAATAATTTAACGTCACCGTGCACTGAATTTTGAATAAGGTGAAATGAGCAGCCCCTGTGCAGTTGTGGGCTATGGGTGAGTGGTGGAATATTGCGTTGGGGGAATCTGTCGCGATGAGGAAACGGGTGAGTGGTGGAATATTGCCTTGAGGAACTGGTTGCGTTGGGGGACCAGGCCTCCCATTGGGGAAATGGGTGAGTGGTGGAATATTGCCTTGGGGCACCAGGCCTCCCTTGTGACAGGGACCCAATGGGTCCCAGTTGGTTTAATAGGTCTCTAAACCTGTCCTATCCATGTACCTGTCTAATTGTTTCTTAAACATTTCGATTGTCCCAGCCTCAACTACCTCCTCCAGCAGCTCATTCTGTACACCCACCTCCCTTTGTGTAAAAGTCTTGACCCATTTTGACTTAACGTCACCTACCTTTCCAGAGGTCCTGATGCCCTTCCAAATACTGAAGTACACCACAGTAAATATTATGATCAGACAAATTACAAGGTGCCAGTTGATACCGCCAACATCACCCAAACCATTCGATTTATGAGCCATAAGGACTCGGCGACTGCAAAATAAAGAAGATCTGTCAGGTTGCATGAATACTTTCTATTGCAAATTTACACCCCAAACGCCTCATTTTAGTTTAGATTAGAGATACAGCACGGAAACAGGTTCATCGGCTCACCGAGTCTGCACCGACCAACGATCCCCACACATTATCTACACACAAGGGACAATTTATACCAAGCCAATTAACCGACAAACCTGTACGTCTTTAGAGTATGGGAGGAAACCGAAGATCTTTGAGAAAACCCAAATGCAGGTCACAGGGAGAACGTACAAACTCCATACAGACAAGCGCAGTGTAATACTGTAATTAGGGCGATACGGTGGCGCAGTAGTAGAGTTGCTGCCTTACAGCGCCAGGGTTGCACATTGAGTGGCTTTGGTAAAAATTGTAAATTGGCCCTAGTGTGTGTAAGACAGTGTGCAGGGAACGCTGTTCGGCGCAGACTCGGTGGACCGAAGGGTCTGTTTCTGCGCTGTATTTGTATACGTAAAGTCTAAAGAATTCAGAAATATAACAAAAATGAGAGAATACTGAAAATACTCCGGAGGTCAAACAACAACCATGGGAGAGATGAAACATGATAGTTTGGACAAAAGGAAGTTCAAAAGGAATGGGTGACTTTTCGGGTGGAGAACCTTCTTCTTCCTGAGGAAGGGTCTCAACCCGAAACGTCACCATTCCTTCTCTCCAGAGTTGCTGCCTGTCCCGTTGAGTTACTCCAGCATTTTGTGTCTATCTTCGGTGTAAAGCACTATCTACAGTTCCTTCATACACTAACAAATGTTCAAGCACCTTACCCAAATTCAAGCCATTTACCACATCATTAATAACATCCATCGCACAGCAAAGTTCTAACCAAACACACTAGAACTAAGAGGCCGCTTCAGTTATTAGGCAGCCTGTCTAAGGAAACAGACTTTTATGACATTCAAAAGACAGTTGGACAGATATTTGGAGTGTTAAGAGGGATATGGGCCAAATGCAGGCAAATGGGACGAGCCCAGAATGCCAACTTGGTCGACATGGACAAGGTGGGACGAAGTTTCTCTGCTGTACGATTCTATGGCTGAAATCCAAGGCCATCAAATACACGCAGAAATACTGCACATGAAAGTGGAGACGTGTAAACAGAGTTATTGATTTGCTGCTCCTGAACGAGTGGCCATCCACCTCTCCCAAGGACGTTCCCCAAATGTACCCGTCATTTAGACTTTAGAGATACAGGGCGGAAACAGGACCTTTGGCCCACCGAGTCCACGCCGACCAGCGACCACCCTCTACACTAACACTATCCTACACACGAGGGACAATTTACATTTATACCAAGCCAATTAACCTACAAACCTGTACGTCTTTGGAGTGTGGGAGGAAACTGGAGATCCCGGAGAAACCCAATCAGGTCACGGGGAGAACGTACAAACTCCATACAGACAGCATCTGTAGCCAAGATCGAACCCGGGTCACCGGCGCTGAGGCAGCAACTCTACCGCTGTGCCACCATGCCGCGCTGAAACCTTTGTTCTGTATCTCCTGGTTATCCAGAGCTCTGCAACCATCTTGTATCATGAGTCATAGAGTGATACAGTGTGGAAACAGGCTCTTCCACCCAACCTACCCACACCAACCAACATGCCCCATCTACACTAGTCCCACCTGCCTGCGTTTGGCCCATATCCCTCTAAACCTGTCCAATCCATGTACCTGTCTAAATGTTTCTTAAACATTGCAATAGTCCCTGTCTCAACTACCTCCTCTGCCAGCTTGTTCCATACACCCACCGCTGGGTATTAGGGGTTATGGGGAGAAGGCAGGAGAATGGGGTTCGAAGGGAGAAATAGATCAGCCATGATTGAATGGTGGAGTAGACTTGATGGACTGAATGGCCTAATTCTGCTCCCATCACTTTTGATCTTATGACCACCCTTTGTGTAAAAAAAGTTATCCCTCAGGTTCCTGTCAACTCTTTCCCCCCTCACCTTAAACCTATGCCCTTGGTTCTCCATTCCCCTACTCTGGGCACGAGACTATGCATTTATCCTATCGATTCCCCTCATGATTTCAGATCACCCCTCAGAGTCCTGTGCTCTAAGGAATATAGTCCTAGCCTACTGAACCACTCCCTGTACAGCTCGAGTCCTGGCAACATCTTCATAAATCTTCTTTCCACCCTTTCCAACTTGACAACATGCTGTTTAACAATAACTATGACCTCCGATGACTCCCCCTTCTCTTCTCTGTGAGTGTGAAGCTCTCAAGCCTTCTTCTGTAGTATCTCTGCAGCTTTAAACGTCTTCTGTAGCCTTGCGTCAGCATGTACACTGATGGACCTTCAGCTGGATTTGCCTGGGACCCTTGGTCTCTCCGTTTCCCCGTCGACCCAGAGTGCTCAATGTGTACTCTCAGGCTTCCTGGGGAGATGTTTCAATTCTAAACACAACCTGTGCCTTTGTTAGAATACAGCCATGCATTACAGCAGAGAACAATTTTGCATTCATGAGACTGCAAACAAAATAATCACCTCCATGAGATTTCCCAATCTGCGTTTAGTCACAAGCACCAAGATATGGACACTAAATGCTGGAGTAACTCACCGGGTCAGGCAGCATCTCTGGAGAACATGGGTAGGTGACATTTCACGGAGTGCTGGAGTAACTCAGCGGCTCAGGCAGCATCTCTGGAGAACATGGATAGGTGACGTTTCACTGAGTGCTGGAGTAACTCAGCGGGTCAGGCAGCATCTCTGGAGAACATGGATAGGTGACGTTTCACACAGTGCTGGAGTAACTCAGCGGCTCAGGAAGCATCTCTGGAGAACATGGATTGGTGATGTTTCAGGTCAGACCTTTCTTCAGACTGATCAGTTCAAGGTGACGGGGATACCTTTTTGACATAAAGGGTGGTGGGAGTATGGAATAAGCTGCCGGAGGAGGTAGTTGAAACAGGGACTATCCGGTGTTTAAGAAACAGATAGACAGGTACATGGATAGGACAAGTTTGGAGGGATATTGGCCAAATGGGGGCAGGTGGGACTGGTGACTCTAAGACTCCAAAGGAAATAAGTGACGTTTCGGATTGAGATCCTTCTTCAGACTGAGACTCACATAGAAACAGTCCCTTCAGCCCACCTTGACCATTCCGACCAAGTTAGCATACTGGGCTAGTCCCATTTGCCTGCATTTGGCCCATATCCCTCTAAACCCTTCCTATCCATACATCTGTCCAAATGTCTTTTAAAAGTAGTCATTATATCGGCTTCTATAGCTTCCTCTGGCAGCTCGTTCCAGATACGGACTACCCTCTGAGTGAAAAGGTTGCCCCTGAGGTCTCTCTAAAATCTCTCCCTTCTCACCTTAAGCCTGTGCCCTCTAGTTTTAGAATCCTCTACCTTGGGGAAAACTGTGAGTTCACTTTATCCATGCCCCTCATGATCTTGTACACCTCAATAAGGTCACCCCTCAGCCTCCTACACTCCAAAGAAAAAAGTCCCAACCTGTCGAACCTCTCCCTATCTCAGTTTCAATAATACTGAGTGAGAAAGTATTGAGTCTGCCTCCTAAGATGTGACATGGTGGCGCGGCGGTAGAGTTGCTTTCTTACAGCGCCAGAGACCCGGGTTCCATCCTGACTACGTGTGCTGTCTGTGTGGAGTTTGCACGTTCTCCCTGTGACCTGCTTGGGTTTTCTCCATTCTAAATGGCTTACCACTTATTCTTAAACTATGGCCCCTGGTTCTGGACTCCCCCAACATTGGGAACATGTTTTCTGCCTTTAGTGTGTCCAAACCCTTAATAATATTACATGTTTCAATAAGATTCCCTCTTATCCTTCTAAATTCCAGAGTATACATGCCCAGCCGCTCCAATCTATCAACATATGACAGTCCCGCCATCCAGGGAATTAACCTCGTGAACCTATTGAATGGCGGTGCTGGCTCGAAGGGCCGAATGGCCTACTGCTGCAACTATTTTCTATGTTTCTAACACTTACGTGCACTTACACATAAAATTCCTCAGCTGGTGAGACGGAGAACTCGGTCCAGGTGGCGTTATCCTTGTGGAAGTAGTTGGTACAGTTGGGGGTGTTCCACTCGTTGTCACAGGAGGTCCAGGGAGGCACATAATTGAACGATGAGTAGAGATAGAACAGAGCCCAGGAGATAATGGTGTTATAGTAAAAGGAAATGTACAGATCTATTATACAGATTGCATATCCAATTCCTGCAGGAAATCAAAAAATGTTTTTTGTAATCAAGCCATTTTATTGCAGAAGGAACAAGCAGTCCGCCCAGATCAACCTGATCTCCCAGTTTCCAAAGACTTGAAAATTCTCCTTTCTATTCCCACACTGACCTTTCTGTCCGAGGCCTCCTCCATTGTCAGAGTGAGGCCAAACGCAAATTGGAGAAACAGCATATTTTGCTTGGGCAGCTTACAACCCAGTGGTACAAATATTGATTTATCTAACTTTAAGTAACCCCTACACTCCCTCTCTCTCCATCCCCCCCCCCCCACCCTAGTTGTTGTCCTAGTTCCAAGGTCGTCCTGGTGAGTTTCATTGTCTGTAACTCGTTTCCATCTAGCCCACAGCTAACGATGGCCTGTTTCCTTTATCATTGGTACTTTTTTGCATATCTTTCATTCATTTGTTCTTAATCTCTCGATATCTCTGTCTATATCTCTCTTTTCCCTTTCCCCTGACAGTCTGAAGAAGGGTCTTGACCCGAAACATCATCTATTCCTTCTCTCCAGAGATGCAGTCTGACCCGCTGAGTTACTCCAGCTTTTTGTGTCTATCTTCAGTTTAAACAAGAACCTGTAGTTCCTTCCTGCACAAGCATCAAATATTGACAGAGGAATCTTGGTGTCCAACTCTCCGAGAATGGCAAACAAGTAGAGAGTGGTAAAGAATTAAGTTCAGGTCGCCCCATTACAGGAAGGATGTGAAGGCTCTGGAAAGGGTGCAGAGGAGGTTTACCAGAATGACGTGTAGCAAGAAACTGCAGATGCTAGTGCTAGTCTAGAACTTTAACCAAGGGCGGAAACATCAAATACGAGAGGGTATTACTTTCAGGTGATTGGGACGATGTTTAAAGGAGATGAGCGGACAAAGTTTTGTTTTATTGTTTACACAGATGTTGGTGGGTGCCTGTAACACTTAGTTTAGTTTAGGTGCAATGAGGTAGATAGTAGTTCAGCACTGCTCTCTAGTTGTTGTAGGATGATTCCGTTGCCTGATAACAGCTGGAATAGTTCAGGGAAAACTATTGTTTTCCTGAATATAATGAACTTCTGCAAAATTCATATACGATGCGATACGATAGAACTTAATTTATCTCAGGAGGGAAATTGATCTACCAACAGTCATAAAAACACAAAATACATGAACCATGAAATGAAAGCGATGAGTGGAAAGGATTGGGGATGTACAAGGATTGGGGGGGGGGGGGGGGGGGGGGGGGGGGGGAAACGGACGGACAGAAGGGGGAGGAGGTGAACAGCTTGATAGCCACAGGGAAGAAGGATCTCCTGTGGCGTCTGTGCTGCATCTTGGTGGAACCAGTCTGTTGCTGAAGGTGTTACTCAGGTTGACCAGTGTGTCATGGAGGGGGTGAGCTGTCTTGTCCATGATGCTCCACAGTTTGAGGAGCATCCTCCCCTCCAAGACCACCTCCCATGAATCCAACTCCGTCCCCAGGTCGGAGCCAACCTTCCTGATGGGCTTGTCAATCCTGTTGGTGTCCGTGATTAACAAACTCATCAGGAAGGCTGGCTCCATCCATCCCAATATATCCCAATAAATTCTAAAAATAGAACTTTCTCAATCACTGGAAAAATTTGACACAACGGGAAGTGTAAGTGACAATATTGCACAACCAGCATGAAAACAGTGAGTTCAGCTTTGTGCTTCTTGGCGGGGCATGCCTTTCTGCTGCTGCTTTTGATCTTACCACTTTGGAAAAAGTTCTACACTAATAATAGGCAGTTTCAGCAGCGGGAAGGCAGTGCCCCGAACATCTTTCGATGGGGCCTCTACGTTATAAAAGGAGCTTAGCTGCCCTTCCCACGAGTAATAAAATCCAGATGTTACACCATGCAATACTTTGCTCTGTTACGGTGAGAAGGGCAAAGTTTAAAAGGAGATATGCGGGGCAGGTCTTCTTGTTTTACAGAGAGTGGGGAGTGCCTGGAATGAGCGGTGGTGCAGCGGTAGAGTTGCTGCCTCAGTGCCAGAGACCCGGCTTCAATCCTGACTACGGGTGCTGTCTGGTTGGAGTTTGTACGTTCTCCCTGTGACCGCGTGGGTTTTTTCCAGGTGCTCCAGTTTCCTCCCACACTCTAAAGACATGCAGGTTTGATGGTTAATAGGCTGTAAAAATGGTCCCTAATGCGTGTAGGATAGAACTAGTGTACAGGTTGATCGCTGGTCGGCGTGGACTCGGTGGGCTGAAGGGCCTGTTTCCACACTGTATCTCTAAAATTTCAACCCAAGAACCTGGTGATTTTAAACTCTGACTTTTAGATCATCACTGTGTGATCGAGGCTAATTTGGAGCGATCCCTTGAGAGAAGGATCTCATTGAAACCAACCCAATAGTGAAAATCCTATATAGAATGGATGAGGAAAGGATGTTCTTGTAGGTGAGTCTGTGGACATGACCGGGAAGCAATGGGGCATCGAAGCAAAGGTGAAATGTTCTTCAAAGAATGCAGGTAGGTGGGACTAGTGGAGATGGGACGTGTTGGCAAGTTGGGCCAAAGGGCCTGTTTCCACGTTGTATCACTCTGTGACGATGATCTTTTACAAGGATGTTGCCAGGACTCGAAGGCCTGAGCTATGGGGAGAGGTTAAGCAGACAAGGACTGTATTCCTTGGAGTGCAGGAAGATGAGGGGTAATCTTATAGAGGTGTATAAAACCATGAGAGGAATAGATCGGAATAGAGTCTCTTGCCTATAGTAGGGGAATTGAGAACCCGAGGATTGTCACCTTGTCGTGGTGGAGAAGCTTGTGTGGACCTGAGATCCTGAGAGCGATGCCGTCTGGAGCTATGCTCCTGGTAGGGCCACCCATGGTGGTAAGGTCAAGGGGGAGGATTCTGACAAAGAGCAATCCAACCAAGACCTCAACGGTGGAACAGGCGGAGGATGATGGCTGACATTAGTGGAGCGTCACAACGGCTGGGAAGGCTGCAGCAGAAAAGGGTCTCCGGTCGTCTTGGACTCCATGCCACTGGATCCTGACCCAGATCTGTCAAGGATCGTGTGGTGGCTTTCTGTGCACCAGTCTCCCCACGTTAAACAAAGTCACCCACTGGTGTCCTCCAACCCTGGAGACACCCATGGTAAGCCATGACCGAGGGGGGCCTAAGAAGGTTTAAGGTGTTGGGGGAAATATTTAATAAGAATCTGAGGGGTAAGTTTTTCACTCAAAGGATCAAGGATGTATGGAATGTTGTGATAATACCTGCCTCAACTACCTCCTCCTGCAACTCAGTACAGTTTAGTTTATCGTCACGTGTACCGAGGTACAGTGAAAAGCTTTTGTTGCGTGCTAATCAGCCCGCAGAAAGACAATACACGATTACACTGTGAATGGCTCGATTGTAATAATGTTTAGTGTTTCCTCTGACTGGAGAGCAGGCAACAAAAGCTTTTCATTGTACCTCGGTACACGTGACAATAAACTAAACTGAGCTGAGCTGTCAGAGGAGATAGTTGAGGCTGGGACTTTCGTAATGTTTAAGAAGTATTTAGACAGGTGCATGGATAGGACAGGTTTGGAGGGATATGGGCCAAACGCAGGCAGGTGGGACTAGGGTAGATGGAACATGGTCGGTGAAGGGCCTGTTTCCATGCT
>NC_045983.1:33693607-33733984 GCF_010909765.2 Amblyraja radiata | reverse complement strand
CAGGAAACAGGCCCTTCGGCCCACCGAGTCCATACCGACCAGCGATCCCCGCACTGTCCTACACACACTAGGGGACAATTTTACACTTTATGCCAAGCCAATTAACCTACAAAAAAATGTTGCCGCACTTGAAAAAACACCGCACGTCAATATGTCATCACGCCGCGTCACCGCCGAGTCACGCCGCGCCACGCCGCAAATGTTTCAGTGACCTGATACGTCAGTCAATGATGCCAGCAGTCGTCGAAAAAAATCGCCACGTGGCACAGGCCCTTAAAGCGCAGAGGTAGACAAAAACGCTGGAGAAACTCAGCGGGTGAGGCAGCATCTATGGAGCGAAGGAACAGGCGACCCAAGGGGAATCGACCCGATTCTCCAGCATTTTTGCCTACCTTCGATTTTTCCGGCATCTGCAGTTCATTCTTAAATATATAAAGCTCAGTTTGTGGCTGGAAGTTAATGCTTTTCAACCAGTGTTATGAAATGCTTCGAAGAATGGATTTAAACTGGTCAAGTGCAGGTCCATTTAACACGTTCCCACGCCTTGCCAAACTGAAGTGGCGTCGCCATCAATCACGCAGGGGTTTAATTTGAGGGAAAGCTTTGCAAGCAGAAGCCGTTGACTGCAACACTCGGTCAGGGTCAACGCTTTGCGTCTGATTCCTTGCAAAAACAAAGCCACGTAAGACGTTGATGAGGCCGCACGTGGATTACTGCGTTCCGTCTCGGACGCCCTGCTGTGGGGGCGATGCCATTAAGGGCTTGTCCCACTTGGGCGACATTTTAGGCGACAGCCGAAAAAGAGGTTGTCGCGTCGTGGTCGGGTCGTGACGTGGCGTGACGCAGTCGTAACGCGCGGTGTCTCCCTGCCGCCACAGGATTTTGGAATGTTCAAAATCCTCGCATGACATCTGCGTGTCTTATCATGTCGTGCGCCCTTTTGCACGATAACGTACGGGTGAGGCGTGGTGACACACGGTCATTGCCTGTGTGCGGCATGATGGGTCACCCGAAAGGTCACCCATTCCTTCTCTCCAGAGATGCTGCCTCACCTGCTGAGTTACTCCAGCATTTTGTGTCTACTTCCAAGCCCTTGATCATGCTGGCTGCTTTCCCGAGGCAGCCTGGTGTGTAGATTGGGATGTTTACTCCTATGAGGGCAATATCAATAACCTGTTTCGATGTCCTGAACTATAAATAAACCTTTGATAAATCAAAGCAGGTTTTAATTATTTTGCAAGTGGTCTCATGAGAAGCGCCCTTTATCCTGACTTTATTGAGAGCGTCTCATTGACAGCGAGCTTGTATGTAGTGGCACAACTCTGAGTCATTAATAACGGGATTAGTGTCAGCTGATCGGGGTGACCCTTACCCGCTGTGTTTACTGTAGGCTGCCCATCATAGAAACATAGAAAATAGGTGCAGGAGGAGGTCATTCGGCCCTTTGAGCCAGCACCGCCATTCATTGTAATCATGGCTGATCGTCCCCTATCAATAACCCGTGCCTGCCTTCTCCCCATAACCCTTGATTCCACTAGCCCCTTGAGCTCTATCTAACTCTCTCTTAAATCTATCCAGTATCTTGGCCTCCACTGCCCTCTGGCAGGGAATTCCATAAATTCACAATTCTCTGGGTGAAAATGTTTTTTCTCACCTCAGTCTTAAATGACCCCCCCTTTATTCTAAGACTGTGTCCCTGGTTCTGGACTCGCCCAACATTGGGAACATTTTTCCTGCATCTAGCTTGTCCAGTCCTTTTATAATATTATATGTTTCTATAAGATCCCCCTCATCCTTCTAAACTCCAGTGAATACAAGTGAATCAGAAGCAGAGGATCAGAATATAGCTGCGCCTGCTGCAAACCACTTCTGTAAAGTGGCTCCGGGAAGTTGTGGAGAGCACGGGGGCGGCACTGGTGGTGCAGCGGTAGAGTTGCTGCCTCACAGTGCCAGAGACCCGGGTTCGATCCCGACTACGGGTGCTGTCTGTATGGAGCTTGTACGTTCCCCCCGTGACCTGCGTGGGTTTTACTCTGGGATCTCCGGTTTCCTCCCGCACTCTAAAGACTGAAGGTTAATTGTAGGTTAATTGGCTTTGCATCAATGTCAAATTGTCCCTCGTGTGTGTAGGATAGTGTTCTTCCTCTTACCTATGGCATGCGCAGCCTAAAGTTGTAGAACAACTAGTCCTACTTGATCTTATTTGATTGTGCACACCGGGTTGATTGCATTCGTCAAAACAGGGCGGACCACGTGAAGGTTGCAATCTCCCACCCCTGGATAGTGTTAATGTGCGGGGATTGCTGGCCGGTGCGGACTCGATGGGCCGAAGGGCCTGTGTCCGCACTGTATCTCTAAACTACACTAAACTAAAAGAAAACTGTGAGGTTTTCATTCCTCGAAATTATAATAGATATGTTGGCCGGTGTGGGCGAGTTGGGCCGAAGGGCCTGTTTCCACAATGTATCACTTTATGACTCTATGAGTTAGACTGTAAGCTGGTGAGGAATTGTGTTCCATTGGTATACATTGATGACTCCTGTACATCGGTGAGACCAAGTGCAGGTTCGGCGATCGTTTCGCTAAACACCTGCGCTCAGTCCGTCTTAACCTACCTGATCTCCCAGTGGTTCAGCACTTCAACTCCCCCTCCCATTTCCACAATGACCTTTCTGTCCTGGGCCTCCTCCATTGTCAGAGTGAGGCCCAGCGCAAATTGGAGGAACAGCACCTCATATTTCGCTTGGGCAGCTTACACCCCAGCGGCATGAACATTGCCTTCCCTAACTTCAAGTAGCCCTTGCTTTCCCTCTCTCTCCATCCCCTCCCCCTTCCCAGTTCTCCCACCAGTCTTACTGTCTCCGACTACATTCGATCTCTGTCCAGCCCACTCCCCTGATATCAGTCTGAAGAAGGGTCTCGACCCGGAGTCAGGGGTTATGGGGTTCCTGTCCTGTCCTGCAGGAAGATTGCTCCTGATGTTGGGGAAGTCCAGGACAAGGGGTCACAGCTTAAGGATAAGGGGGAAATCCTTTAAAACCGAGATGAGAATAACTTTTTTCACACAGAGAGTGGTGAATCTCTGGAACTCTCTGCCACAGAGGGTAGTTGAGGCCAGTTCATTGGCTATATTTAAGAGGGAGTTAGATGTGGCCCTTGTGGCTAAGGGGATCAGAGGGTATGGAGAGAAGGCAGGTACGGGATACTGAGTTGGATGATCAGCCATGATCATATTGAATGGCGGTGCAGGCTCGAAGGGCCGAATGGCCTACTCCTGCACCTAATTTCTATGTTTCTATGTTTCTATGTCTAAGACAGGAACAGGGTACTGATTGGGGATGATCAGCCATGATCACATTGAATGGCAGTGTTGGCTCGAAGGGCCGAATGGCCTCTACACCTGCACCTATTGTCTATTGTCTATTGACCCGAAACGTCGCCCATTCCTTCTCTCCAGAGATGCTGAGTCCCGCTGAGTTACTCCAGCATTTTGCGCCTACCTTTGGGTTCCATTGAAGTTTAACGGACAGTCCAGTTGTTTGCTCATTTTTCCTAAATTCCCAGTTAATTGAAACAGGATAGTTTACTGTCAGCACAAAGAAAATAAAAATAAAAATAAAAAATAAAATAAATAATTTTATTATTTATAATAATTTTATTTATAATAATTTTATAAATTTATTTTAATTGCCAGTACATGCAGAGTATTTTACAATCATTTCTGTGCTATAAATGAGCGGTATGCCCCATTATCCTGTCGTACCGATGATCACTGAAATTAGCTTATCAATAGTCCGTTACGTTTTGTTTCAGCTTCTTCAGAACTTACAATCAGACCTTCTATTGATATTCGCTTTAAAGGTTTTATTTCTGGATGCCAATTTGCACGCCGCTGCTGTTTCTTTGGATATCCGTTTAATTGTGCAATTATCTTCCTCTAAACAAAGGAGTATTGACCGCGCACGAATGTTGTAGTTACTTATGGTTGGGGGAGGACACAGGGAAAACCATCCCTTTCCCACAGAGTCAGAGAGTGATACAGCGTGGAAACAGGCCCTTCGGCCCATCTTGCCCACACCGGCCGACATGTCCCAGCTGCACTACTCCCACCTGCCTGCGTTTGGCCCATATTTCTCCAAACCTGCTCTGCCCATGTCCTTGTCTAACTGTTTCTTAAACGTTGGGATAGTCCCTGCCTCAACTTCCTCCTCCGGCAGCTTGTTCCATACACCCACCACCCTTTGTGTAAAGAAGTTACTCCTCAGATGCCGATTACATCCTTTCCCCTTCACCTTAATCCGACAGTGTCGTTTCATTATCACATCACCTCAATAGTCCAGAAAACCGATAATCTAGAAAGGATTAAACATTTCGTCCGTATGAACATTGACTTCTCCAATTTCAGGTAGTCCCTGCTTTCTCCCTCCTTCCCCTCCCCTCCCCAGCTCTCCCACAGCCCACTGTCTCCGCCTCTTCCTTTCTTCTTCCCTCCCCCCCCCCCCCCCACCCCCACATCAGTCTGAAGAAGGGTCTCGAACCGAAACGTCACCTATTCCTTCGCTCCATAGACGCTGCCTCACCCGCTGAGTTTCTCCAGCATTTTTGTCTACCTTCGATTTTTCCAGCATCTGCAGTTCTTTCTTAAACATCCAGAAAGGATTCTCCGAACAGGACATCTCAATTTATTAATTTATGGGGCTATCTTGTGTATTAACCTATGAAGAGCGTTTGTCGGCACTGGGCCTGTACTTGCTGGAGTTTAGAAGAATGAAGGGGGGACCTCATTGAAACCTCATTGAAACTTACATAATAGTGAAAGGGCTGGATAGAGTGGATCTGGTGCCAGGATAACAGCCTCCTCTTGAACATCAAAAAAGCGAAGGAGCTGATCATGGACTTTAGGAGGGCACATCATCCGAGGACGTACACTCCATTGAGGATAAATGGGGATCCTGTGGATAGGGTGAACTGTTTTAAATATCTGGGAGTCCACATCTCCGAGGATATGACATGGGCATCACACGCCTCAGCACTCGTGAGTAAGGCAAGGCAGCGCCTTTACCACCTCAGGCAATTGAGGAAATTCAGAGTGTCTCCGAGGATCCTCCAGTGCTTCTACGCAGCGGCGGTGGAAAGCATCTTGTCCAGGAACATTACCATCTGGTTTGGGAATTGCTCTGCCAAGGACAAGAAGGCTCTGCAGAGAGTAGTGCGTTCGGCCGAATGTACTATGGGAACTTCACTTGTCCCCCTGTAGGAACTATACATCAGGAGGTGCAACTCCAGAGCCAACAATATCATGAGAGACCCCTTCCACCCCTGCAACGGACTGTTCCAGCTGCTACGGTCAGGCAAACGCCTCCGTTGCCATGCGGTGAGAACGGAGAGGTTGAGAAGGAGTTTCTTCCCAGAGGCCATTCGGTCTGTAAACGCCTATCTCACCAGGGACTAACTCTACTGAACGTTTTTCCTTCCATTATTTATTATGTAAAAGAATATGTGTGTTATGATTGTGTTTATAGTTTGTTTGGTTGTTTGGTTGTTTGTCTTTTGCACAAAGTCCGCGAGCATTGCCACTTTCATTTCACTGCACATCTCGTATGTGTATGTGACAAATAAACTTGACTTGACTTGGCTTGGCTTGACTTGATGTGGAGAGGATGTTTCCACTAGTGGGAGAGTCTGGGACCAGAGGTCATATCCTCAGAATTAAAGAACGTTCCTTTAGGAAGGAGATGAGAAGGAGTTTCTTTAGTCAGAGGGTGGTGAATCTGTGGAATTCATTGCCACAGAAGGCTGTGGAGGCCACAAGTCAGTTGATATTTATAAGGCAGAGATAGATAGATTCTGGATTAGCCAGTTATGGGGAAAAGGCAGGAGAATGGGGTTAGGAGGGAGAGATAGATCAGCCATAATTGAATGAAGAAGTAGACTTGATGGGCCGAATGGCCTAATTCTGCTCCTATCACTTATGACTTTATGAAAACCTAAAAGATTTTGCTTGGGCAGCTTACACCCCAGCGGTATGAATATTGATTTCTCTGACTCCAAGTAACCCTTGCATCCCCTCTCTCTCCATCCCTCCCCCACCCTAGTTGTTGTACTACTTTCACTGTCACCCTGGTGAGTCTCATTGTCTGTAACTCGTTTTCACCTAGCTCACAGCTGTTTCCTTTTTCATCGTTATTTTGTGCATATCTTTCATTCTTTTGTTCTCTATCTCTCCATTGCCGCCCACATCTCTCGTTTTCCTCTCCCCCGACTCTCAGCCTGAAGAAGGGTCTCCACCTGAAACGTCACCCGTTCCTTCTCTCCAGAGATGCTGCTTGTCCCGCTGAGTTAAGAATAAGGGGAAAGCCATTTAGAACGGAGACGAGGAAACACTTTTTCACACACAGAGAGTTGTGAGTCTGTGGAATTCTCTGCCTCAGAGGGCGGTGGAGGCCGGTTCTCTGGGTACTTTCAAGAGAGAGCTAGATAGGGCTCTTAAAAATAGCGGAGTCAGGGGATATGGGGAGAAGGCAGGAACGGGGTACTGATTGGGGATGATCAGCCATGATCACATTGAATGGCGGTGCTGGCTCAAAGGACCGAATGGCCTCCTCCTGTCTATCTTCGGTTTGAACCAACGTCTGCAGTTCCTTCCTACACATCATCCAGGAAGTGCTCTGGCACTGAGGTCGCTGGGAAATCAGCGTTCGAACCTGCGCTCAGCATCCAGTACTTGAAGTTTCTTTAAAAAATGAGCACTTCCATTTTAAATGCCACCTGGTTTATGGAGATAAGCACCATTTTAATGCAGGAATTCTAAAAACAAGCAGATGAAAGGGGCCGGTTTATAACACAGCTTAAATAATCATCATCTTAGCAACTTAAGACACGACAGAAAAATCACCGAAACAAGAAACCTGCACAAAACAGGCAGTTATTTTAGTGTGAAATACATCAAGTGGGCCAAACGGCATAACTGGGCTGGCTGACGAGATAGTCTCGCTGTCGACAATTATAAAATTAGCATTCTCGTGCTAATTAGTCCTCATCTACAGTATCTTCCCTTTGTTCCTGCTCCTGTCATCTGTCTCAGCCCCCCCCCCCCCCCCCACATGATGTATGTACTCGCTCCCTACTTTTGTTTTTTCTTGCAAGCACCAATTTTACAATCAAAAGACAACAGTGCTGGAGAAACTCAGCGGGTGCAGCAGCATCTATGGAGCGAAGGAAATAGGCAACATTTCGGGCCGAAACCCTTCTTCAGACTGATTTGGGGGGGGGGGGGGGGGAAGAAGAAAGGAAGAGGAGGAGCCAGAGGGCTGAGGGAGAGCTGAGAAGGGGAGGAGACAGCAAGAGCTACCGGAAATTGGAGAAGTCAATGTTCAAGCCGCTGGGGTGCAGACTGCCCAAGCAGGAATATGAGGAGGGGAGCGGGCGGGCGGGCAAGGTTTCGGGGTCAGGACCCTTCTTCAGACTGACAGAACAGGTGGAGAAAGTTGGACAAGTGCAAGTTCAAGTTCAAGTTACACTTACAGGAGAAGGAGGGATGGGGGTGGGGGGGGAGGGGGGGGTTGGGGCAGGACAAAACCTGGCATGCGATGGGTGGAGGAAGGAACTGCAGATGCCGGTTTATACCAAAGATAGACACAAAGTGCCGGAGTAACTCAGCAGGTCAGGCAGCATCTCTGGAGAAAAGGGATAGGTGACTGTTCAGGTCGGAACTATAAAGGGTTTCGCTGCCTGACCCCTGAGTTACTCCAGCACTTGGTGTCTGTCTAAGTGATAGGTGGATACAGGTGAGGGGAGTGACTGGCAGATGGGTGGAGTCAGTGGCAAAGGCTGGAGGTGAAAAGGAGACAAAAGGGTGACAGATAAGGAGAGAAGGAGTGGCATGTGAAGCCGGCGGGAGAGAGATGGGTGGAAGGGGACAAGGAGGAGGGGAAGAAGAGGGGATGAAGGGGAAATGTGGGAGGAAACCGGAGCACCCGGAGAAAACCCACACGGACAATAGACAATAGGTGCAGGAGTAGGCCATTCGGCCGCACGAACCAGCACCGCCATTCAATGTGATCATGGCTGACCATCCACAATCAGTACCCCGTTCCTGCCTTCTCCCCATATCCCCTGACTCCGCCATCTTTAAGAGCTCTGTCTAGCTCTCTCTTGAAAGCATCCAGAGAACCGACCTCTGAGGCAGACTCACAACCCTCTGTGTGAAAAAGTTTTTCCTCATCTCCGTTCTAAATGGCTTACCCCTTACTCTTAAACAGTGGCCCCTGGTTCTGGACTCCCCCAACATCGGGAACATGTTTCCTGCCTCTGGCGTGTCCAAACCCTGAATAGAACCTCTCATCCTTCTAAATTCCAGGATACAAGCCCAGCCGCTCCATTCTCTCAGCATATGACAGTCCCGCTATCCTGTTATCTGTTTATTTATTGTATATATATATGGTCTATGGTATATAGACACACTGAACTTTTATCTCCTGTTCCGTATTATGATTACATATTCTGTTGTGCTGCAGCAAGCAAGAATTTCATTGTCCTATCTGGGACAATAAACCGCTCTTGACTCTTGAGTCTAGTTGCCTCCGTAGAGTTGTAACAAAAGACTATGGATTTTATGTTTCATGTAAATCCAGATTACAAAAGGAAATTTCATGTACGCATTTAAAATGATTGATTGGAATATTAAATCGTTGCATGAACAAATTGGAGTGGCAGCTGTGAAAATGTATGCTTAGTTACAGTTCAATCTTCTCACTTTGCTGAGATAACCACCAAGTATTTTAAGTCATGAAATTAAAAATAGCTAGTCTGTAACACGGTGTAACTAATCATCTTCGCAGTACTTTAGTGCAAGCTGAAGACAAGATCAATTAAACCTATGGATTAAAACTTACTCGAGTAAATTTAGTTTAGAGACAGCATGGAAACAGGCCCTTCGGCCTACTGGGTGATCAGCCTGTACTATCCTGCGCACACTAGGGACAATTTACAATTTTACAAAACCTAATTTACCTGCAAACCTGTACGTATTTGGAGTGTGGGAGGAAACCGGAGCACCCGGAGAAAACCCACGCAGGTCACGGGGAGAACGCACAAACTCTATAGAGACAGCACCAGTGGTCAGGGTCGAACCTGGGTCTCTGGCGCTGTGAGGCAGCAACTCTACCGCTGCACAGGAGTAGGAAGAAAGGGAAGATACTGTAGATGAGGAGTAATTAGCACAAGAATGCTAATTTTATCTCTTTTGAGGAAGGAGAGACTTTGGTGTGCTATCTTAACCAAAGATCCTATAGCGAGCAAGATAGTCCACTCGACGAAAAGGACGTAGTACGGTCATGGGCAGATTCATGGGTCATTTTCGGCCCCATTTCCGTAACCGGCTTCCGTCTCCGCACCAAAGATCCGATAGGGATACTAGTGCGGCGACGGAAGCCGGTTACGGAAACATCCTCGTAAAAATAAAAGTTATTTGGTAAAAATCTTCTCCTCATTTTCAGAATTTAAATTTATTAACATAAACTGTTCCCCCGCAACGTTGATTACACTGCGAGCCGGGTCGGGTTACTGAAATGGATGAAAAAAAGGCCCACGTTCCGCTCCGTTGCGTACTACACATCAGCCCATTGCATTTGGAAGGTGTGGTCTATCTTGCTCCGCTATAGGATCTTTGGGAGAGACTTTGCTGTGCTATCTTGACTGTAGGTTCATTGCAGTTGGTTTGGGATCAGTTGTTGGTGATAACTTGAAGATTTCAACCACTTGCACTTCTTCACCGTTGATGCTAATTGAGATACACACTCTACCTTGCTTCCTGAAGACAATAACCGGATTGAATTCTAATCACCTGCTGTGTTAATCACTCAAAGCAAAGTAAGATTGGGTAAGAGGATAATTATTCTGTACACTGTAGACTTTAGAGATTCAGCGCAGAAACAGGCCCTTCGGCCCACCGGGTCCGCACCAACCAGCAATCCCCGCACACACTAACACTATCCTACACACACCAGGGAGAATTTTACAGTTATACATTTACACCAAGCCAAATAATCTACAAACCTGTACGTCTTTGGAGTGTGGTAGGAAACCGGAGAGCCCAGAGAAAACCCACGCAGGTCACGGGGAGAATGTGTAAACTCCATACAGACAGCACCCGTGGTCAGGATCGAACCTGGGTCTCTGGGGCTGTGAGGCAGCAACTCTACCGCTGCATTCCTTACTCATTCCCAGTGGCTTTCACTGTCTCTCTCTCTGTGCCTCTTGTCTCCGCAGCCTACTTGCTGAGCTGTGGCTTCCCGCAGAAGCCGTTGTCTGGCGACGTATCGGTCACCAGCCTGCACCCCGGCGGCCTGGCGCATTTCTACTGCAACTCTGGCTACCGGCTGCTGGGTTCGCCATCTCTCACCTGCATCAACGCCAGCAAGGCGCGCTGGAGCGACACCGAGCCCCAATGCATCGGTAAGTGAACCTTCACCGGGGTTTACGTTGTTAAAGTAATGATTCTATTTTTAATTTTATGTCGTGGGGTGCGGGTCCAGTCGCCGATTTTTTGCTACGACTATGACAGTCGCCTAAAAATAGCCCAAGTGGGACAGGCCCTTAAACGTGATAATAAATGAAACCGTTGAAGGCAGGGAAGATGCTGCTCTGGGTGTCTATGAGTGGCGTGTAGATGAATCTGTGCATAGCGAGCCGTTCCTGATTCTAATCCCTGCGTCCATGGGCACACAGCTTGACAGCATGAGTAACATCAACCTGAGGGCTATAATTCCGACTGAGAGTGGAATCAAACAGAAACCGCTGCACTAACTTCAGCTCTCTTCAGACGTATGTGTTGGCGTTTTAGTGAAGCAGACTTGAGAGTGTTTCGCACCCTGGAGTATTTCACGATATCAGTGAGGACATGAGAAAAAATCAAGCGGGTTTCAGTGGAAATAAAGTATTTATAAGTGACTGCAAAATTCAGGCAAAAAGCCGAGCAAAAGTAGGTCTCACGGAATGAACAGCATTATGCTTATTTGAGTTGGCGGCAGATGTAGTCTTTGAAAGGCAATTCTAAGCCTGACATACCTGGCGCATGGCAATGTGTTCCACTTTCAACAGCCCGCTAGCCCGGCGGACGGCACGGTGGTGCAGCGGTAGAGTTGCTGCCTCACGGCGCCAGAGACCCGGGTTCCATCCTGACTGCGGTCTAAGATATCCTCTCATCCTTCTAAATTCCAGTGATTATACTCCAGCATTTTGTGTCCCTGCATCTGCAATTCCTTACTACACATCAGACACAGCCCCGGCAGCTGAAAGCAAGGTCATCAAGGAAGTAACAATTAAGTTTGAGACTGAACAGAGGCCAGGATTAGAGGAACATAATCAGTAGATGAGATATTTTAGATTAGCTAGATGTGCGGATAAATAGATTAGCAGAAAGTTCAGTCACGGTGGCCCTGGTGTCTGGCTGCAACAACAGACAAGAAACATATTGTGTACTGACGTGATATACTCATTCTCTGTACACGATGGTTCAAAGGTTGATTTATTGTCACATACACCGAGATGTAGTGAAATTATTTTTGCCAATGCAGCACATAAGAAAGAATACAAACATAACAATAATAAATAGCTTTAACATAAAAAAACATCCCCCCACAATGGTTCCCATTATGGGGGAAGGCACAAAGTCCAGTCCCATCCCCAATGTCCACCCATAGTCAGGCCTATTGAGGCCTCCACAGTTGCCTCTACGGAGGCCCGATGTTCCAGGCCGTCCTCGCCGGGTGATGATGTTCCGGCGTCGGGAGAGTCCTCTCAGCGGCCTGGGAACCCTGGAACGGCCGGCTCCCTACTCGAGACCGTGGCTTCCGGAGCCGACAAGGCCGCGCCGAATGGAGCTCAACTGGCGATCTCGTCGCGAGATCCCAGGCTCCCGTTGGAAAGTTCAGCGCCGCCGCCCGCAGCCGCTCCACAGACCCGCAGCTCCGCAACGGACCCAGCTCACCGGAGTTCCAGCTCAGCGACCCAGGCAAGGCACCGCCAGCCCCGCAATGGCGCTCCAGCGCTTCACCGCCGTCCTCAGACCCGCAGCCCCGCCGCCGCCGATGCCGGTGCCGCCGCCGCCGAGGCCGGTGGTCCATATGTGGAATTCTTTGCTGAGAAGAAGTTTAGAAGACTGAGTTTAGAAGAATGAGGGGGACCTCATTGAAAGGCCTGGATAGAGTGGATGTGGAGAGGATGTTTCCACTGGTGGGAGAGTCTAGGACCAGAGGTCACAGCCTCAGAATTAAAGGACGTTCTTTTAGGAAGGAGACGAGGAGGAATTTCTTTGGTCAAAGGGTGGTGAATCTGTGGAATTCATTGCCACAGACGGCTGTGGAGGCCAAAGGTAGACAAAAATGCTGGAGAAACTCAGCGGGTGCAGCAGCATCTATGGAGCGAAGGAAATAGGCAACATTTCGGGCCGAAACCCTTCTTCAGACTGTGGCTGTGGAGGCCAAGTCAGTGGATATTATTAAGGCAGAGATAGATAGATTCTTGATTAGTGTGGGTGTCAGGGGTTACGGGGAGAAGGCAGGAGAATGGGGTTGAGAAGGAGAGATAGATCAACCGTGATTGAATGGCAGAGTAGAAATGATGGGCCGAATGGCCTAATTCTACTCCTATCACTTATGTCCTTATGACCCAATAACCAAATGCAATTAAATAACAGGGCGGCACAGTGGTGCAGCGGTAGAGTTGCTGCCTCACAGCGCCAGAGACCCAGGTTCGATCCTGATCACGGGCGCTGCCTGTACGGAGTATGTATGTTCTCCCCGTGACCTGCGTGGGTTTTCTCAGAGTTCTTCGGTTTCCTCCCACACTCCAAAGATGTACAGGTCTGCAGGTTAATTGGCTTGGTGTGAAGGTAAAATTGTTCCTAGTGTGTGTAGGATAGTGTTAATGTGCGGGTCGGCACGGACTCTGTGGGCCGAAGGGCCTCTTTCTGCACTATATCTCGAAACTAAACTAAACATCCATGTAGAAAGCCACATCAAAAAGCTTCACAGCGTGGAAGTATTGCGTACAGATTTAATTATGTGGTGGTGTGGGGGGGGGGATTGGTTGTGCGATGGTGAATTTAATATAGAAATAATGTCTGGATATCGTAGGTGCTTGTCTAGGAAGGAACTGCAGATGCTGGTTTACACCGAAGATAGACACAAAATGCTGGAGTTACTCAGCGGGACAGGCAGCATCTCTGGATAGAAGGAATGGGTGACGTTTCGGATCGAGACCCTTCTTCAGACCCGAAACGTCACCCATTCCTTCTCCCCAGAGATGCTGCCTGTCCTGCTGAATTACTCCAGCACTTTGTGTCTACCACAGATGTTAGTTTTGACAATGGAAGAGAGAGATATGGGCCTACTCCTGCACCTATTGTCTAATGTCTATTGTCTATCTATCTTGAAAGTATCCAGAGAATCGGCCTCCACTACCCTCTGAGGCAGAGAATTCCACAGATTTACCACTCTCTGTGAGAAAAAGTGTTTCCTCGTCTCCGTTCTAAATGGCTTACCCCTTATTCTTAAACTGTGGCCCCTGGTTCTGGACTCCCCCAACATCAGGAACATGTTGGGGGAGTCCAGGGATATTGGGAGAAGGCAGGAACGGGGTACTGATTGTGGATGATCAGGCATGATCACATTGAATGGCGGTGCTGGCTTGAAGGGCCGAATGGCCTACTCCTGCACCTGTTGTCTATTGTCTATTGAAGCCGGGACTCTGGAGCTGGGCCTGTCGATGCTGTACTGTACATCTGAAGCTGTGATCTGCCTCTTCCTTGCAGCTACCTGTGGCGGGGTGATCAGGAACGCCACTGTCGGACGCATCATCTCGCCAAACTTCCCGGCCAACTACAGCAACAACCTCACCTGCTACTGGCTGGTGGCCTCTCCACGGGGGCAGAAACTCCACCTGCACTTTGAGAAGGTGGCGCTGGCTGAAGATGACGACAGGTAAACACCACCCCCCGCCCACACGTCACCTGCGATCTGTTGCCGGGACTAGAGGGTCCGAGCTACAGCAGAACAGGTGCATGGTTCCTTCAAGGTGGAGTCGCAGGTAGATAGGGTGGTCAAATTGGCCATCATCGGTCAGAGTTCTCTCTCTGATTTCTCTAACTTCAAGTAACCCCGGCATTCCCTCTCTCTCTATCCCTCCCCCAACCAAGTCGTACCAACAAAGGGGAGATGCAGCGAGACCTGGGTGTCATGGTACACCAGTCATTGAAAGTAGGCATGCAGGTGCAGCAGGCAGTGAAGAAAGCGAATGGTATGTTAGCTTTCATAGCAAAAGGATTTGAGTATAGGAGCAGGGAGGTTCTACTGCAGTTGTACAGGGTCTTGGTGAGACCACACCTGGAGTATTGCGTACAGTTTTGGTCCCCTAATCTGAGTAAAGACATTCTTGCCATAGAGGGAGTACAGAGAAGGTTCACCAGACTGATTCCTGGGATGGCAGGACTTTCATGTGAAGAAAGACTGGATAGACCCGGCTTGTACTCGCTGGAATTTAGAAGATTGAGGGGGAATCTAATAGAAACGTACAAAATTCTTAAGGGGTTGGACATGCTAGATGCAGGAAGATTGTTCCCGATGTTGGGGAAGTCCAGGACAAGGGGTCACAGTTTAAGGATAAGGGGGAAGTCTTTTAGGACCGAGATGAGAAAAAAAAATGTCACACAGAGAGTGGTGAATCTGTGGAATTCTCTGCCACAGAAGGTAGTTGAGGCCAGTTCATTGGCTATATTTAAGAGGGAGTTAGATGTGGCCCTTGTGGCTAAAGGGATCAGGGGGTATGGAGAGAAGGCAGGTACAGGATACTGAGTTGGATGATCAGCCATGATCATATTGAATGGCGGTGCTGGCTCGAAGGGCCGAATGGCCTACTCCTGCACCTATTGTCTATGTTTCTATGTTTCTCGTTCTCACCCAACAAACCAGTAACAATGCCCTGCTTCCTTTGTCATCGTTACTTTTTTGTTTATCTGGGGTTAAATGTGGTGTTTAACTGAAGGTGAGTTTTGTGTTTACCAGACTCATCATTCGGAATGGGAATAATATTGATGCGCCGATCGTTTATGATTCCTATGAAGTGGAGTACCTGCCCATTGAAGGCCTGGTCAGTGAAAGCGAACACTTCTTCATTGAACTAACCACAGACAGTACCGGCACCTCCATGGGACTGGCCTTAAGATACGAAGGTAAATGGGTCATAAGGTCATGAGGAGTAGGAGTAGAATTAGCCCAAGTCTACTCCGCCATTCAATCGTGGCTGATCTATCTCTCCCTCTCTACCCCATTCTCCTGCCTTCTCCCCATAACCTCTGACACCCGCACTAATCAAGAATCTATCTATCTCTGCCTTAAAAATATTCACTGACTTGGCCTCCACAGCCCTCTGTGGCAAAGAATTCCACAGATTCACCACCCTCTGACTAAAGATCCTCAGGGTCAGATCCTAAAGGGTCATCTGTAAATGGGTTTCTATGATTCAAATTTTTGTTTGTACATATGTATATTTGGTCATGGCTGATCATCCAAACTCAGTACCCCGTTCCTGCTTTCTCCCCATACCCCTTGATTCCGTTAGTTCTCTGAGAGCTCTATCTAACTCTCTCTTGAAAACATCCAGTGAATTGGCCTCCACTGCCCTCTGTGGCAGAGAATTCCACAGACTCACAACTCTCTGGGTGAAGAGGTTTTTCCTCATCTCGGTCCTAAACGGCCGACCCCTTATTCTTAAACTGTGTGTGACCCCTGGTTCTGGACTCCCCCAACATGGGGGAACATTTTTTCCTGCATCTGGCCTGTCCAATCCCTTGAGAATGTTTTAATATGTTTCTATAAGATCCCCTCTCACCCTTCAAAACCCCAGTGAACACCAGCCCAGTCGACCCGGGACGGCTGTGACTCGGGGCCAAGTTGGGAGTCGGCGGTGGGCTGGTGAACCGGGGGCCGCGGCAGAAAGCTGCCAGGTGCCAACAACAAACGGCGAGCTAATCTCCAAGCCCGGCCCGGCCCGGAGTTTGGTGTTTATAGAATCTCTCTGCCAGCTCGATTCTGCCGGGCCGCATCAGCAGAAACGCGCTCACTCACCCGCTGCGGAAAAGTAATTGGAACGTTTACGAATCATTTCCCACCGCTGCCGTGAAGTTCAGAATCTGAACTGTGGGTCAGAAACAAAATTATCCATTAAACATGTTCCATTGCCTTTCCCACGGGCCAGAAGCCCCTGGAATTAAAGTGTTGCACTGCCGTTTCATTTCATGTTGGTTGACACCGGTTCAAGCCTCGGGAAGGAAAATAAATGTTTAAATATATTTTTGTAATATTTTTGTTTAATATATATGTGTATATCAGATGATTGGCCTTGAATCCAAATTTCACACCAATAACCAGAAACCTATCACTCCTGGTCATCTAAGGCGTATCAATATTAAACAATAATCCCTTCAATGTTGTCAGTGGTTCAATGGTTTGAGTTTGAGTTTCGTTTATTGTCACGTGGGCCGACGTAAGTTGAGAAGCTTTCGTGTAAGAAGGAACTGCAGATATTAGTTTAATCCGAATATAGGCACAAAAAGCTGGAGTAACTCAGCGGGACAGGCAGCATCTCTGGAGAAACGGAATGGGTGATGTATTCTGGAGAAGGGTCTCGACCCGAAACGTCACCCATTCCTTCTCTCCAGAGATCTTTCTTCAGACCTGAAGAAGGGTATCGACCCGGAACGTCACCCATTCCTTCTCTCCAGAGATATTGCCTGTCCCGCTGAGTTACTCCAGCATTTTGATTCTATCTTCGAAAGAGAAGATTAGATCTTGGTCAACCTTTGGGGACAGTAGCGATGTAAATTTGATCTCTGCAATCTCTGTGGGTATATATTAGCTTGCAACGACAACTGTGATTTGGCCACATCTTCGATTCCCTCCGGCTATTTAATCTTTCCAATGAATCTTGCTACACATGAGTTTCAGCTTGCAATCTTTGTGAATTACAACTTCATTAAGCTGTAAAGTTCAGATCACTGAAGCAAGTCCACAAATAATAGTTTGTTAAGAATTATATGTCGAGAATTGCAATCGCTCCAGATCATGCTGCGTATAATTTAACAGCGCTCTGATGACATGTGCCTGAGATAAAATGCTAAATTATTTCCCATTTATGTGCTGGCTTTCATGACCTCTGCAGCTTCTGAAGTGGTTTTCCTGACAAACAATCGCTGTGTTGCAGAAAATGTAGAAGCCAATTTGTCCACAGCCATCTCTAACAAAGTCCCACTTACGCGACTTTTTCGGCGACTGCGGCACCCGTCATAGGTAGTTGCAGGTGGCCGAACATTATTCGACATGTTGAAAATCCAGCGATGACCAGAACAAGGTACGACTCATTGGGCGACTACGCACGACCATACAGGCGTCACCCCGCGACATGTCGCCTGTATGGTCGTGAGTAGTCTCCTCGGTCGCCCAATGAGTCGTACCTTTTTCTGCCCCAAAAATAGAGTTACGGTTTGGCAAGCTACAAGGAACACAAAGCGCTGGAGTAACTAAATGGAGGATGCCTGTGCGTGACTTTGTTTAACGTGGGGACACTGGTGCACAGACAGCCACCCCACGGCCCTTGACAGATCTGGGTCAGGGTCCAGTGGCATGGAGTCCAAGACGACCGGAGACCCTTTTCTGCCGCAGCCTTCATCCGCCTTCCCAGCCGTTGTGACGCTCCACTAAGGTCAGCCATCGTCCTCCGCCTGTTCCACCGTTGAGGTCTTGGTTGGATTGCTCTTTGTCAGAGACCTCCCCCTCGACCTTACCGCCATGGGTGGCCCTACCAGGAGCATAGCTCCAGACGGCATCGCTCTCAGGATCTCAAGTCCACACAAGCTTCTCCACCACGACAAGGTGACAATCCACGCTGTCATACAGCATGGACACAGGCCATTCAGCCCAACTTCCCCACTGCCCCATCCACATTAGTCCCACCTGTCTCGCTATTCCTAAAGAGACAAGAAATGCAAGAGTGTTTCATTGTTGTATGTAATGTCAATGGAAAAATGAATTTCACAGTTGCAGCAACATAACACATGGATAATATATAATAGACAAAACTCCATAAATTAATAACCATCTTATAGATCTTCTGGAGGTGTGTATGATCATATAGAGGTGTATTAAATCATGAGAGGAATAGATCGGGTAGACGCACAGAGTCTCGTGCCCAGAGTAGGGGAATCGAGGACCAGTGGACATAGGTGTAAGGTGAAGGGGATTTTAAAGATTTAATAGGAATCTGAGGGGTAACTTCTTCATGCAAAGGGTGGAGGGTGTGTGGAACGAGCTGATGGAGGAGGTAGTTGAGGCGGGGACTATCCCAACTTTTGAGAAACAGTTGGACAGGTACATGGATAGGACGGGTTTGGAGGGTTATGGACCAAACGCGGGCAGGTGGGACTAGAGAAGCTGGGACAGGATGGCCGGTGTGGGCAAGTTGGGCCAAAGGGCCTGTTTCCACACTGTGACACTCTGACCACAATACTAATGGAAAAGACCTGAAGTCCATAGTACAACCAATGACAACTCATTGAAGTTCATGTTGGGGTTAGTGGTGTGCGGTTCATAAGTTCTAGGAGCAGGACTAGGCCTTTCGGCCCATCAAGCCTACTCCACCATTCTATCATGGCAGATCTATCTTTCCATCTCAACCCCATTGTCCTGCCTCCAGCCCATAACACCTGACACCCGGACGAATCAAGAAGTGGTCAAGAGCATGACGTTTGTTGGGAAGAAGCTGTTCTTGAACCAGGAGGACACGGTTTTCAGGCTGCTGTGCCGGCTTTCCGATGGTTGGGAGTGAAATGGCTCGAAGGGCCGAATGGCCTACTCCTGCACCTATTGTCTATTGAAATGAGAGTGTTAAATTATGCAACAGTCAAGAAAGCACATCAGCGCTTCTACTTCCTACGAAAGCTTAGGACGTTCGGCATGTCCCCAACAACTCTCACCAACTTCTACAGATGCGCCGTAGAAAGTATTTTATATCGGGCTGCATCACGTCTCGATTTGGGAACAACTCCATGCAAGACCGCGAGAAATCGCAGGGAATTGTGGACGCAGCCCAGACCCTCACACAAAGCAACCTCCCTTCCATTGACTCCATCTACACCTCACGCTGCCTCGGCAAGGCCAGTAGCATCATCAAGGACCAGTCTCACCCCGGCCACTCCCTCTTCTCCCCTCTCCCAACGGGCAAGAGGTACAGAAGTGAGAAAAGCGCACACCTCCAGATTTAAGGACAGTTTCTTCCCGGCCGTTATCAGGCAACTGAACCATCCCACCACCAACTAGAGAGCGGTCCTGAACTGCTATCGGACCCATCTTTGATCGGACTTTACTGGGCTCTACCTTGCACTAAACATTATTCCCTTTATCATGCATTCCTGTACACTGTCAATAGCTCGATTGTAATCATGAATTGTCTTTCCGCTGACTGGTTAGCACACAACAAAAGCATTTCACCGTACCTCGGTACACGTGACAATAAACTAAACTCAATAGACAATAGGTGCAGGAGGAGGCCATTCGGCCCTTCGAGCCAGCACCGCCATTCAATGTGATCATGGCTGATCATCCCCAATCAGTACCCCGTTCCTGCTTTCTCCCCATATCCCCTGACTCCGCTATTTTTTAAGAGCCCTTTCTTGAAAGCATCCAGAGAACCTGCCTCCACCGCCCTCTGAGGCAGAGAATCTCATCCTGAAACTGAAGCTGGCTCTGCTGTGTACCTCAACGGTTTCTGTTTATGTTCCAACACGACCAAAAAAACAGATGCATTCATCAGATACCACCGAGTGAAAAGAAATGGGGCCATGTTTAGCGTTCGTATTATGCTGTTGTTTATCCCGCTGTGTAGGAATTGGCAGCTGTGTCCCCACGCACACAACTATTGCACTGATTGTATTGCCAAACATACCAAGATTCATTGGCCGGGGTAAAGATGTAAACCAGTGAATTGCTTTTCACTCTTTGTCTCCCGTTGTTGACAAGGGAGACTGTGGTTACAAACAAAGGGATCTACGATCCTTCCTGTGCACTTGTCGATTAATGTTTCAATGCATAAAGGTATGGAGGAGTTTCCCCAGCTGACGAGGATTATCTGCAAATGTGCATGGCAGAATATGATGTTTTGTGAATTGTGGATGTCGTCAGGTGAGAATAATGAAAGGCATGGATAGAGTGGATGGGGAGAGGATGTTTCCACTGGTGGGAGAGTCCAGGACCAGAGGTCATAGCCTCAGAATTAAAGGACGCTCTTTTAGAAAGGAGGTGAGGAGGAACTTCTTTAGTCAGAGGGTGGTGAATCTGTGGAATTAATTGCCACAGAAGGCTGTGGAGGCTAAATCAATGGATTTTTTAAAGGCAGAGATAATAATAATAATAATAATAATGGATGGGATTTATATAGCGCCTTTCTAATACTCAAGGCGCTTTACATCGCATTATTCATTCACTCCTCAGTCACACTCGGTGGTGGTAAGCTACTTCTGTAGCCACAGCTGCCCTGGGGCAGACTGACGGAAGCGTGGCTGCCATTCTGCGCCTACGGCCCCTCCGACCACCACCAATCACTCACACACATTCACACACATTCACACACAGGCAAAGGTGGGTGAAGTGTCTTGCCCAAGGACACAACGACAGTATGCACTCCAAGCGGGATTCGAACCGGCTACCTTCCGGTCGCCCGCCGAACACTTAGCCCATTGTGCCATCTGTTGTCCCGATAGACAAATTTTTGATTAGAACGGTTGTGTCAGGGGTCATGGGGATAAGGCAGGAAAATGGGAATTGGAGGCTGAGATCAGCCATGATTGAATGGCGGAGTGGACATGATGGGCCGAATGGCCTAATTCTACTCCTATAACTTGTGAACTTGCGAAAGGGTGCAGATGAGGTTCACCAGGATGTTACCTGGGCTTGCGGGCTGGATTGATAGGGAGAGGTTGGTTAGGCTGGGACTTGTCTAGTTTAGAGATACAGTGCGGAAATAGCGACCAGTGATCCCAGCACATTAACACTGTTCTTCACAAGCACCAATTAACCGACAAACCTGCACGTCTTTTTCACTCAGACGGTTGACGGCCGAAACCACGCATGTGTGCGCGCGTGGCGCGCGACCGTCAAGAAATTGTGTCCCTCCCCATGTTTTGACAGCGATTTCCATGCCTGCCCATCGGACAAGAGGCACAGAAGTGTGAAAACGCACAGCTCCAGATTCAGGGACAGCTTCTTCCCAGCTGTTATCAGGCATCTTACCATCCTATCACCAACTAGACAGCGGTCCTGACCTCCCATCTACCTCGTTGAAGACCCTCGGACTATCGTTAATCGAAGTTTACTGGACTATATCTTGTACTGAATGTTATTTCCTTTATCCTTTAAGAACAGATTTGGTTTCTAGTTCTACGTCAGTCTGCAGGACCTCAATACCAATATGTCAGTCTAGACAATTTGCCATAGAGTCTTGGATAGCACGGAAACAGGCCCTTCAGCCCAACTCACCCATGCTGAACAAGATGCCCCATCTAAGCTAGTTCCATTTCCCCACATTTAGAAACATAGAAAATAGGTGCAGGAGTAGGCCATTCTTCCCTTCGATCAATATGATCATGGCTGATCATCTGAATCAGTAGCCCGTTCCTGCTTTTTCCCCATATCCCTTGATTCCATTAGGCCTAAGAGCTGAATCTAACTCTCTCTTGAAAACATCCGGTGAATGGGCCTCCTGTGGCAGAGAATTCCACAGATTCACAACTCTCTGGCTGAAAAAGTTTTTCCTCATCTCAGTCCAAAATGGCCGACCCCTTATTCTTTAACCAAGATCCCTCTAAATCTCTCTATCCAAATGTCTTCTCAATATTGTTATAGCGCCTGCCTAAATGAAGTGCGGCACGGTGGCGCAGCGGTAGAGTTGCTGCCCCACAGCGCCAGAGACCCAGGTTCGTTCCTGACTACGGGTGCTGTCTGTACGGAGTTTGCACGTTCTCCCCGTGACCGCATGGGTTTTCTCCGAGTGCTCCGGTTTCCTCCTATATTCCAAAGATGTGCAGGTTTGTAGGTTAATTGGCTTCACAAAAAATTATAAATTGTCCCTGGCGTATAGGATACGGTTAGTGTAAGGGGTGATCGCGGGTCAGCGCGGAGTAGGTGGGCCGAAGGGCCTGTTTCTGCGCTGTATCTCTAAACTAAACTAAACTGAACTAAACTAAACTAAATTAAACTAAACTAAACTTAAATAAAATCTAAACCATCCAAACTTGGAAATATATCCTGAGAAATGTTTGAGTTCTGTTCTATTTCCCCTGGCACCTCAGTACATGTGACAATAAATGAAAACGATACACTAAAATTAATTCCTAAGATAGACACAAAAAGCTGGAGTAACTCAGCGGGACAGGCAGCATCTCTGGAGAGAAGGAATGGGTGATGTTTCGGCTCGAGACCCTTCTTCAGATTTCCTACTTGTGTGTAATTCTCTTGCCTCTCTCTCTCTCTGTCTCTCCCTGTTGCAGCCTTTGATCAGGGCCATTGTTACGAGCCCTACATTAAGTACGGCAACTTCACGGCGGGAGACGCGACCTACCAGGTGGGAACGGTGGCTGAGTTCACCTGCGACCCAGGATACACGCTGGAACAAGGGTCGGTGATCATCGAATGCGTGGATATCCGTGACCCTCAGTGGAACGAGACGGAACCAGCCTGCCGAGGTACAAATGCCACTTTACCCGGCAACACTGAGTCCAAGCATCAAGCACTGGGCTGCCTGAAAAAAAATTCAATCGTGGCTGATCTCTGCCTCATAATCCCATTTTCCTGCCTTCTCCCCGTAATCCTTGACACCCCTTCAGGCCAAGTCAGTGGATATTTTTAAGGCAGAGATAGTAACATTATAGACAATAGACAATAGGTGCAGGAGTAGGCCATTCAGCCCTTCGAGCCAGCACCGCCATTCAATGTGATCATGGCTGATCATCACCAATCAGTACCCCGTTCCTGCCTTCTCCCCATATCCCCTGACTCCGCTATCTTTAAGAGCTCTATCTAGCTCTCTCTTGAAAGTATCCAGAGAACCTGCCTCCACCGCCCTCTGAGGCAGAGAATTCCACAGACTCACAACTCTCTGTGAGAAAAAGTGTTTCCTCGTGTCTGTTCTAAATGGCCGACCCCTTATTCTTAAACTGTGGCCTCTGGTTCTGGACTCCCCCAACATCGGGAACATGTTTCCTGCCTCTCGTGTGTCCAAGCCCTTAACAATCTTATATGTTTCAATGAGATGCCTTCTCATCCTTCTAAACTTAGAATGGGGTTAGGAGGCAGAGATCAGCCTTGGTTGAATGGCAGAGTAGACTCGATGGGCCGAATGGCCTAATTCTACTCCTGTAACTTGTGAACTTGGGAACTGTGTCCCTTGGAGCGCAGGAGGCTTTAGTTTAGTTTAGTTTAGTTTAGAGGTACAGCACGGAAACAGGCCATTCGGCCCACCAAGTCCACACTGACCAGCGATCGCCTCAGGTGGGCAGAAGGGCCTGTTTCCGCGCTGTATATCTAAACTAAACTGAACTACTTCCACTGGCACCCCAGTACACCATCTCGGATTGGGAAGTCAAAAACTAGAGGGCAGAGTTTGAAGGTGAGAAGGGAAAGATTTAATAGGAAATCGAGTCATAGGGTGTGGAAACAGGCCCTTCGGCCCACCTTGCCCACCCCGACCAACCACACTCGTCCCACCTGCCTGCGTTTAGCCCATATCCCTCTAAACCTATCCTATCCATATACCTATCAAAATATCTTTGAGTTACGCAACTGAACCGTCCTCTCACCAGTGAGAGAGCAGTCCTGACCTCCCATCTACCTAATTGGAGACCTTTGAACTATTGGCCTTTACTGGACTTTATCTTGCACTAAACGTTATCCCCTTTATCCTGTATCTGTACACAGTGGACGGCTCGATTGTAATCACGTGTAGTCTTTTCACTGCAGGAACGAACTGCAGATGCTGGTTTAAATCTAAGGTAGGCACAATCTGCTGGAGTAACTCAGCGGGACAGGCTGCATCTCTGCAGAGAAGGAATGGGTGACGTTTCAGTCTGAAGAAGGGTCTCGACCCGAAACGTCACCCATTCTTTCTCTCCAGAGATGCTGCCTGTCCCGCTGAGTTACTCCAGCGTTATGTGGTCTATTCGCCGTGACTAACACACTTCTGACACCATGTTGAATTTCGCACAGTGGTTATAACTCATAGTCTTTTTCACAGTACAAGCGGAGGGAACATAACTTGCTCTCGTCCTGACCCGGTCTGCATCGAGTCTAACGAATGACAGTGACGCACTAATGCCCCTGTCCCACTTAGGAAACCAGAACGGAAACCTCTGGAGACTTTGCGCCCCACCCAAGGTTTCCGTGCGGTTCCCGGAGGTTGCAGGTGGTTGCCGGAGGTTGGATGTAGTGGGAGCAGGTAGGGAGACTGACAAAAACCTCCGGGAACCGCACGGAAACCTTGGGTGGGGCACAAAGTCTCCAGAGGTTTCCGTTCAGGTTTCCTAAGTGGGACAGGGGCATTACTAACTAACAGGACCGGTGTGGCAGGGTAGGGATGAAGATCCGGACTGGACTACATAAGGAATCTGCAGCATGCATAATCTGTGTGGTGATATATATATATATATATATAGCAAAGCCAGACTAATCTACACTAGTCTTTTCACTGGCTGGATAGCAAAAGACAAAAAGCTCTTCACTGCACCTCAGTACACACGACAATAAGAAAATTAACTAATGGCCCTGTCCCACGGTACGAGTTCATTCCAAGAGCTCTCCCGAGTTTTTAAAAAAAAACGGACTCGTGGTAAGCACGGAGAATGAACGTAGCGGGTACGTCGGAGCTCGGGGACGTCTCTTAGCGGCTCGTAACGCTAACGGCAGGTACTCGGGAAGACTCGCTAACGGCAGGTAAGCACGGGAAGACTCGTGAAGATTTTTCAACATGTTGAAAAATGTCCACGAGAGCCCCGAGTACCGACGAGCGGCCATTACTGTAAATCTCCGAGTTCGAATCAGGGCAAAGTCGGGGAGAGCTCTTGGAATGAACTCGTACCGTGGGACAGGGGTTTTAGCATATCAATTTCTAAAAGGGAATGGTGTGAAACTCGCAGCCTCTGCTCGAAGTGAATGAGTGAAAGTTGTGTTCTCATTACAAGCTTGAAACCTGTTGGTAAAAATCCAGCTCAATAACCCTGCAGCGACAGGCTCTTAAAAGTTGAATAAATTGGCCCCTGGTGCCATGATCTGCCCAGGACTCACACACACACGCGCGCACACAGACGCACACCAAAGGTCAGGCCGTTGTGTTGTGACTGATTGCCTCCTCAGGGAGACTGTCAGAGTCTCAAAGCGGGACTGAGCTGCCACTCGGTACAGAGCCTCCCGATCCTCAGCCTCTTCACACGCAGTTACACCCCGCACTAGTTTATTTTTAACGTGGCCTTGTTACTTAGTAAAGCTGGCAAAAATAATTACCTGGGCAGCACGGTGGCGCAGCGATAGAGTTGTCGCCTTACAGCACTCACGGCGCCAGAGACCCAAGTTCGATCCCAACCACGGGTGCTGTCTGTACGGAGTTTGTACGTTCTCCCCGTGACCTGCGTGGGTTTTCTCCGAGATCTTCGGTTTCCTCCCACACTCCAAAGACGTGCGGGTTTGTAGTTATTCGGCTTGGTATAAATGTAAAACTGGCCCGAGTGTGTGTAGGATAGTGTTAGTGTGCGGGGATCGCTGGTCGGCGCGGACTCGGTGGGCCGAAGGGCCTGTTTGCACACTGTATCTCTAAACGAAACGAAACTAAGCCAAACTGACAGATACGGCCGTAGGATAATGAGCCTGTGCATCCTCAGGCTTCTCAAGGATAGACACCAAATGCTGGAGTGACTCAGCAGGACAGGCAGCATATAACCATATAATAACCATATAACAATTACAGCACGGAAACAGGCCATCTCGACCCCTCTAGTCCGTGCCGAACACATAATCTCCCCTAGTCCCATATACCTGCGCTCAGACCATAACCCTCCATTCCTTTCCCATCCATATAACTATCCAATTTATTTTTAAATGATAAAAACGAACCTGCCTCCACCACCTTCACTGGAAGCTCATTCCACACAGCTACCACTCTCTGAGTAAAGAAGTTCCCCCTCATGTTACCCCTAAACTTCAGTCCCTTAAGTCCCTCTGGAGAGAAGGAACGATTCGTGTCGAGACCCTTCTTCAGACTTCTTGTTAATGAGTAAAGCTGGCAGTGACACATAGTAAGCTGAGAAAGGCTCGTGAAATTATGTAAAAGTGTCACGAAGCATCATTTTTATAAGTGTTGCTTGTAGCGATCCATGTGGACCGCAATCAGGGCCTGTCGCGCTTGGCGATTTTTTCGGCGACTGTCGGCGTCACTGACTGACGAATGAGGGTCGCCGAAAGATTGTGAACAAAATTTTCAAAATCCAGCGGCGACAAAATAAAATGTTGCGACACTTGAGGAGACACCGTGCGTCAATACGTCGTCACTGCCGCGACTTTCTCGGTGATCTGACACGTCAGTCAATTATGCCGGCAGTCGCCGAAAAAATCTCCAAGTGAGACAGGCCCTTAACTGTAAATTGTAAGTTGTAAACCCCCGAGTGAGTCGGATAATGCTAGTGTACGGGGTGATCGTTGGGGTGATCGCAGGGCCTGTTTCGGCACCGTATCTCCAGAGTCTACAGTGCAGGAAAGACCTCATGGCTTTCCTCACAGATCCCAAAGAAGTCCAGGTTTGTAGGTTAAATCGCCCTCTGTAAATTCCCCCTAGTGTGCAGGGAGTGGATGGGAAAGTGGGGTAACATGGAACTAGTGTGAACAGGTGATCGAAGGGCCTGTTACCATCCTGTACCTTTCAACTTCATAAGTACTAGGAGCAGAATTAGGCCATTCGGCCCATCAAGTCTACACCACTGTGCAATCATGGCTGATCTATCTCTCCCTCTCAACCCCATTCGCCTGCCTTTTCCCCATAACCCATGATACCCGCACTAATCAAGATTCTATCAATCTCCACCCTAAAAATACCCAATGACTGGGCCTCCACCACCGTCTGTGGCAATGAATGCCACAGATTCACCACCCTCTGACTAAAGAAGTTCCTCCTCATCTGCCTTCCAAAGCTACGTCCTTTTATTCTGAGGCTGTGGCCTCTGGTCCGATACTCTCCCACTAGTGGAAACGTCCTCTCCACATCCACTCTGTCCATGCCTTTCAATTCAGTTCTATGCGGGTCTACCATGTAGCTGGCAGGGCGATTATAGCATGCCGCTGTTCTGTAGTAACACAGTCCACAGGGGATAAAAGATGTCCTTACTGGGGAAGAGAAGCCATACCTAGGAGCAAAGAGGTCCTTCTGCAGTTGTACAGGGCCCTGGTTAGACCACACCTGGAGTTTGTGCGCAGTTTTGGTCTCCAAATTTGAGGAAGGACATTCTTGCTATTGAGGGAGTGCAGCGTAGGTTCACGAGGTTAATTCCCGGGATGGCGGGACTGTCATATGTTGAAAGATTGGAGCGACTGGGCTTGTATACGCTGGAATTTAGAAGGATGAGAGGGGATCGTATTGAGACATATAAGATTATTCAGGGATTGGACACGTTAGAGGCAGGAAACATGTTCCCGATGTTGGGGGAGTCCAGAACCAGGGACCACAGTTGAAGAATAAGGGGTCGGCCACTTATAACGGAGATGAGGAAAACAAATTTCACCCAGAAAGTTGTGAATCTGTGGAATTCTCTGCCTCAGAGGGCAGTGGAAGCCAGTTCACTGGATACTTTCAAGAGAGAGCTAGATAGGGCTCTTAAAGATAGCGGAGTCAGGGGATATGGGGAGAAGGCAGGAACGGGATACTGATTGTGGATGATCAGCCATGATCACATTGAATGGCGGTGCTGGCTCGAAGGACCGAATGGCCTACTCCTGCACCTATTGTCTATTGTCTATAACCGAGGCCTAGTTATTAAACTGTTATGGGTTGGGGTCAACTGAAATTATGCAAAGATTAGCATATAAACACTTAACATATTAAATTCTTTTTAACTGAAGCACTCAGCTGTTCATTTTAATTTGTTTGTGGTGTAAATTCAAGCCTAATGGGTTCTGCAGTCATTTTCATTGCAAATGAAAATAACAGCTAGTGATTCAAACATAGAGTCATAGAGTGATACAGTGTGGAAATAGGCCCTTTGGCCCAACTCGTCCACACCGGCCAACAATGTCCCAGCTACACCAGTCCCAATTGCCTGAGTTTTGTCCATAACCCTCCAAACCTGTCCTATCCATTTTACCTGTCTAACTGTTTCTTAAACGTTGCGATAGTCCCAGCCTCAACTACCTCCTCTGGCAGCTTGTTCCATACACCCACCACCCTTTGTGTGAAAAAGTTACCCCTCAGATTCCTATTAAATCTTTTCCCCTTCACCTTGAACCTATGCCCCCTGGTCCTCGATTCCCTGACTCTGGGCAAGAGACTCTACCCGATCTATTCCTCTCATGATTTTGTACACCTCTATAAGATCACCCCTCATCCTCCTGCGCTCCAAGAAATAGAGACCCAGCCTACTCAACCTCTCCCTATAGCTCACACCCTCTAGTCCTGGCAACAAATGTTAGGCTTTTTTTCAAGAGTTCAAGAGAGTTTATTGTCATGTGTCCCTGATAGGACAATGAAATTCTTGCTTTGCTTCAGCACAACAGAACATAGTAGGCATGACTACAGAACAGATCAGTGTGTCCATATACCATTATATAAATATATACACACATGAATAAATAAACTGATAACGTGCAAATAAACAGATTATGGGCTATGATTGTTCAGAGTTTTGTCCGAGCTGAGTTTAACAGCCTAATGGCTGTGGGGAAGTAGCTATTCCTGAACCTGGTCGTTGCAGTCTTCAGGCTCTTGTACCTTCTACCTGAAGGTAGCGGGGAGATGAGTGTGTGGCCAGGATGGTGTGGGTCCTTGATGATACTGCCAGCCTTTTTGAGGCAGCGACTGTGATAAATCCCCTCGATGGACGGGAGGTCAGAGCCGATGATGGACTGGGCAATGTTTACTACTTTTTGTAGTCCTTTTGTAGTCTTTTAGAGATACAGCGTGAAAACAGGCGCTTCGGCCCACTGAGTCCGCACCGACCAGCGATCACCCCGTACACTAGCGCCATCCTGCACACACCTGGGATAATTTACAATTTGTACTGAAACTAATTAAGCTACAAAGCTGAACGTCTTTGGAATGTGGGAGTAAACCGGAGCACCCGGAGAAAAACCCACGCGGTCCCAGGGTCCAGTTTAGTTTATTGTCACGTGTACCGAGGTAGAGTGAAAAGCTTTTTGTTGCGTGCTGACCAGTCAGCGGAAAGACAACACGTGATTTCAATCGAGCCGTCCACAGTGTACAGATACATGATAAAGGGAATAACGTTTAGAGAACGTACAAACTCCGTACGGACAGCACCCGTAGTCAGGATCGAACCCGGGCTACCGCCGCTGTGAGGCAGCAGCTCTACCCGCTGCGGCACCGTGCCGCTCTGACGGAAGGTGTTATATTGCCACAGTCGACTGGAATTCCCATCCCCTGGTGACATGATGATCTACACTGGGCATCCTCTCCCCATCCACTCCCTCCAGGCCTTTCACCATTCCGTAAGATTCAATGAGGAGCTGGTTAGGGAGGTGCAGGAAGGGACTGCAGAAGCTGCTTTCCACCGAAGATAGACACAGAATGCTGGAGTAACTCAGTTGTCCGGCAGCATCGCTGGAGATAAGGAACGGGAGAAGAAGGATCTCGACCTGAAGCGTCACCCATTCCTTGTCTCCAGAGATGCTGCCTGCCCCGCTGAGTCCTTCCGACACAGTCTGCTTTCTACCTTTCTTCACTGGATGGAGACGTTGCTGATGCCTGGGTAGCTGTGGAATACCCCACCCAGGGCTATGAAAGACGGCCACATTTTTAAACGGCAGCTAAAAACTTTTTTTTTTTAATCAAGCTTTTAACTGACTTTTTAACTTCCTTTGTCCTTTTACACTCTCAATATTATATTTTATATTTTTAGATCCGCCCCTCCCCCCCGCAACCACTCCTTGAGGGGACGGGACCCGATGGGTCCCACTTTTTCTAGTTTTTATGTAAACATGTGCTTTCTATGAAACTATTAACTGCCTATGTCCTTAATGTTTTAAATTGTAGTTTTGATTAGATGTGTGTTTTTGTGGAAAGCACTTTGGGTTAGACAATAGACAACAGACAATAGGTGCAGGAGTAGGCCATTCGGCCCTTCGAGCCAGCACCGCCATTCAATCATCCCCAATCAGTACCCCGTTCCTGCCTTCTCCCCATATCCCCTGACTCCGCTATCTTTAAGAGCCCTATCTAGCTCTCCCTTGAAAGCATCCAGAGAACCTGCATCCACCGCCCTCTGAGGCAGAGAATTCCACAGACTCACCACTCTCTGTGAGAAAAAGTGTTTCCTTGTCTCCGTTCTAAGCACTCAATTGTATGAAAAGCTCTATACGAATAAAGTTATTATTATTATTATTATTATTATTATTATTATTATTATTATTATTATTATTATTATTATTATTATTATTATTATTATTGAGCGGGAGGGTGTATCTTGTCCCGGTGACCTGCCCGTGACTGTGGGGGGGGGCGATACTGACGCTCTTTGTTTCAACACAGCCGTGTGTAGCGGTGAGGCCACAGACTCGTCTGGAGTAGTGCTGTCCCCCAACTGGCCCGAGGCGTACGACAAGGGGCAGGACTGCATCTGGGGCATCCACGTGGAAGAAGACAAGAGAATCATGCTGGACCTCCAGGCGTGAGTGAAACACACCCCCCCCCCCCCCCCCCCAATGGGTACAGTGCGCCCCGCTTGATTAGTGTGGGTGTCGGGGGTTATGGGGAGAAGGCAGGAGAATGGGGTTCGGAGGGAGATATAGATCAGCCATGATTGAATGGCGGAGTAGACTTGATGGGCCGAATGGCCTAATTCTACTCCCATTCCTTATGACTTCCTCGGGATTTGGAAATATGGGTTTGTCACGGTGGATAGACACTAAAAGCTGGAGTAACTCGGCGGGACAGGCAGCATCTCCGGAGAGAAGGAATGGGTGACGTTTCGTGGTCCAGACCCTTCGTCAGATGGTAGAGTTTTGGGAAGCGGCAACTCGTCAACCAGCCGCCTCACAGCGCCAGAGACCCGGGTTCAATCCTGACTACGGGTGCTGTCTGTACGGAGTTTGCACGTTCTACCTGTGACTGTGTGGATTTTCTCTGTTCTAAAGTATCCAGAGAACCGGCCTCCACTGCCCTCTGAGGCAGAGAATTCCACAGACTCACAACTCTCTGTGAGAAAAAGTGTTTCGAGCCAGCACCGCCACTCAATGTAATCATGGCTGATCATCCCCGATCAGTACCCTGTTCCTGCCTTCTCCCCATATCCCCTGACTCTGCTATCTTTAAGAGCCCTATCTAGCTCTCTCTTGAAAGTATCCAGAGAACCTGCCTCCACCGCCCTCTGAGGCAGAGAATTCCACAGACTCACAACTCTCTGTGAGAAAAAGTGTTTCCTCATCTCTGTTCTAAATGGCCAACCCCTTATTCTTAAACTATGGCCCCTGGTTCTGGACTCCGCCAACATCGGGAACATGTTTCCTGCCTCTAGCGTGTCCAAACCCTTAATAATCTTACATGTTTCAATAAGATCTCCTCTCGTCCTTCTAAAACTCCAGAGTGTACAAGCCCAGCTGCTCCATTCTCTCAGCATGTGACAGTCCCGCCATCCTGGGAATTAACCCTGCAAACCTTGTTCTATTGCTTTTTATCAGTATGACTGTATGGCAAATCAAATTCCTTGTATCTTGCAAAAAATACTTGGCTAATGAAGTATGAGAATGAATTGGTTCATTGACAGCTCGGTGTGATGACAAATAGCCGAACCACTCCACCGCAGACAAAGGCACAACCTCAGTTCTCCTCCGCTCCATTATATCTTACACACAAATGGACCCGGATACCTTTATATCTTTTTTTTCCAAGTGCCGAGTTAATGGATTAACCTCAAGCAGTACGACAAGCATAGTTGCTTGCAGTTCAACGTTCGAGAGCGCTGGCTTACTGATGCTTTACGCATCTTCCTTAAAGATTTACTTTGAAGCTCTCCTGATTCCTTTTAGAATTCTCTCAGGTTTCCTAGCAACATGTCTCACCTCTGGCTTCCATTAGTTTGGTTCCAGTAGCTTTACACACTGCTGCCCCCCTTCTCCCCTCGTCTCATTATTTTTCAGCACATTCTGCAATCCTTCAAAGGCTGCGGATTTTAAACCAAAGATAGACACAAAATTCTGGGGTAACTCAACGGGACAGGCAGCAGAAGGGATGGGTGACGTTTCAGGTCGAGACCCTTCCTTCTCTGCAGAGATGCTGCCTGTCCCGCTGAGTTACTCCAGCATTTTGTGTCTACCTTCGATGTAAACCAGCATCTGCAGTTCTTTCCTGCAGATTGTGGATTTTAATCCATTGTACGTATGCAACCCGCTGCATTTTTCTCATTGCGCTTAAATTTTAGATTAGGAAGGAACTGCAGATGCTGGTTACACCAAAGATAGGAACAAAATGCTGGAGTATCTCTGCGGCCCACCGAGTCGGCACCGACCAGCGATCCCCGCACGCTAGCACTATCCGACACACACCAGGGACAATTTTACGTTTAACCCACGACAATTAACCGACAAATCTGCACGTTTTTGGAATGTGGGAGGAAACCGAAGATCTCGGAGAAAACCCAGAAAGTACAAACTCCGTACAGACAGCGCCCGTAGTCAGGATCGAACCCGGGTCTCTGGCGCTGTGAGGCGGCAACTCTGTGTCACCGTGCCGCCCACGGTACCTCCTTGTGTCTCAATGTTCATACTGCTGGGTTGAACATAGAACAGTACAGTACACAAACAGGCCCTTCGGCCCACAATAGTTGCGCCGAATATGATGCCAAGTAAAACTACTCTCATCTGCCTGTACATGATCCCTGCACTTCCATGTGCCTGGCTAAAAGCCGCTCAAAACCACTGTTGCATCTGCCCCCACCACCATGAAGGGAGTCTTGCTTTTAACCAACAGAGTAGCAAGAAAGGGCGGCACGGTGGGAGCCGCTGCCTCACAGAACCAGTCCCGGGTTCGATCCCGACTACGGGCGCTGTCCGTATGGAGTTTGTACGTTCTCCCCATGACCTGCGTGGGTTGTCTTCCCGAGATCTTCGGTTTACTCCCTCACTCCAAAGGCGTACAGGTTTGTAGGTTAATTGGCCTGGTGTAAATGTAAAAATTGTCCCTGGTGTGTGTCGGGTATGTTTAATGTGCGGGGATCACTGGTCGGCACGGACTCGGTGGGCCGAAGGGCCTGTTTACGCGCTGAATCTCTAAAGGGGCCTGTCCCACTTGATGATTTTTTTCGGCGACTGCCGGCATCATTGACTGACGTATCAGGTCACCGAAAAATACGCGGCCTGATGCGGCGTGACGCGGCGTGACGACGTATCGACGCGCGCTGTTTTTTCAAGTGTCGCGACATTTTTTTTGTCGCCGCTGGATTTTGAAAATGGTAGCCCTGATATGACGCCAGCAGTCACTGAAAAAATCGGCAAGTGGGACAGGCCCTTAACAAACGCACACCACCCCTGGTGATGCATTCTCGCTCCCCACCACTCTCTGTGTAAAAGACTTGCCCCGCACATCTCCTTTAAATTTTCCCCCTCTCTCCTCATAGCGTTGAAATTCCTATTTGTATTTCCAGTTGTGTGTTGCTTCCATTAATCTTTCCCGTGCAGTCAGTGTGATTTATGTTGGGCGACAGGAAATCGGTGCCGATATCTGAGCCGTGGACTGATAAGAATCCCGACTATAATTGGATTGCAAATAATTGAAGTCCCAGCAAATTAGGAAACTTTACAAGTCTCAGCGTGGGAGCTCGGAACTAGGAGTCTTGCTTTGAACCCAGAATAGGCAGCAGGGTGGCGCAGCGGTAGAGTTGCTGCCTCACAGCGCCCAACACCCGGGATCGATCCTGACCACAGGCACTGTCTGTACGGAGTTTGTACGTTCTCCCCGTGACCTGCGTGGGTTTGTCCGGGTGCTCCGGTTTCCCCTCTTTACCCCAAAGACGTGCGGGTTTGTAGGCGAATTGGCTTCAGTGAAAATTGTATATTGTCCCTAGTGTGTGTAGGATGGTGTTTGTGTGCAGATGCTGGTTTAAACCGAGGATAGACACAAAATGTTGGAGTAACTCAGCGGGTCAGGCAGCATCTCTGGAGAGAAGGAACGGGCGACGTTTCGGGTCGAGACCCTTCTTCAGAAGCGTCACCCATTCCTTCTCTCCAGAGACGCTGCCTGACCCGTGGAGTTACTCCAGTACTTTGTGTCTATCACAGATTCATCAACATTTTGGAGAAAGCAATAGTTTGAGTATCACCGGTTTTGCAAAGTAGTCATATAATTATTGTGTCATCTGACAGCCACAGGTGAGTGCAGAAATGTTTCAACTGTGATAGATTATTTATGCAGCCAATTTGCTTTGTATTTTAATTAGAACCAGGCCATTTACATCATTACTGAGTGATGGAAAGTGTGTCACAAAACGCACTTATAATAAATAGTGTTCCGCTTGGGCATCTAAACTTGATTAATATTCCATTGCTTTTGCAAGAAAACATCCTGACAATTATAACATGGTGAACTGGTAATTTGCATTGTGAGTTATTTCAATCAAATCCATTCTGGTCTTACATTAATTGCAAGGTACAACCACAGGTTAGTTTGACAACAGACAATAGGTGCAGGAGTAGAGGCCATTCGGCCCTTCGAGCCAGCACCGCCATTCAATGTGATCATGGCTGATCATCCCCAATCAGTACCCCGTTCCTGCCTTCTCCCCATATCCCCTGACTCCACTATCTTTAAGAGCCCTATCTAGCTCTCTCTTGAAAGAGAGCCAGAACCGCCTCCACCGCCCTCTGAGGCAGAGAATTCCATAGACTCACAGCTCCCTGTGAGAAAAAGTGTTTCCGAGTCTCCGTTCTAAATGGCTTACTCCTTATTCTTAAACTGTGGCCCCTGGTTCTGGACTCCCCCAACATCGGGAACATGTTTCTTGCCTCCAGCGTGTCCAAACCCTCAATAATCTTATGATATGGATCGACTACAACCTGATCAATCCCAATGTCCTGACAAGAAACATCGCCTATCCATATTCTCCAGAGATGCTGCCTGACGCACTGAGTTACTATAACAGCATTTAAGAGACACTTGGACAGGTACATGGTTTGGAGGGATATGGGTCAAATGCAGACACATAGTTTAGGTGGGACATCTTGGTCGGCATGAACTAGATGGGCCGAAGGGCCTGCTTCTGTGCTGTGTGTTTCTATGACTCTCTAACTCCATTGTACTGTAGATACCTGTGATATACTCTGGCCAAATATTAGTTCGTAAATGTGTTATGTTTGATATATCATCAATACAAAAATATTTCATTTCAATGTTTGTACTGACTGCTCCCCTCTGAAGATTATTGGACTGTGAGCAGATTTTAACGCGTTATTAAACCTGCTTCAGGATTCCAGATAAAAAGGCCACAAGAAAATAGATGATATTTCCCAACATCCCTCACAAAGATAAAAGTGTCGAGTAATATTTCTTTTGCTCAGGAGAGGAGATTATTCAGCTGATATTTTTAAGGCAGAGATAGATAGATTCTTGATTACTGCTGGTGTCAGGGGTTATGGGGAGAAGGCAGGAGAATGGGGTTAGGAGGGAAAGATAGATCAGCCGTGATTGAATGGCGGAGTAAACTTGATGGGCCGAATGGCCTTATTCTACTCCTATCACTTATGATTGGCCCGGTGAAGTCATGGTAACTTGAAATGACAATGGCCATCGCAAAGAGTCTGATTAAATAAACCAAAACTGTGTTAGCACTTAGCCAGTTCAACATTGTACCCAGTTTACATAGAAACATTGAAAATAGGTGCAGGAGTAGGCCATTCGGCCCTTCGAGCCAGCACCGCCATTCAATATGATCATGGCTGATCATCCCCAATCAGTACCCCGTTCCCGCTTTCTCCCCATACCCCTTGATTCCGTTAGCCCCAAGAGCTAACTCTAACTCACTCTCGAAAGTTAACCAGTTCCACAGATAGACACAAAGTGCTGGTGTAACTCAACGGGTCAGACAGCATCGCTGGAGAGAAGGAATGGGTAAGGTTTGAGGTCAAGGCCCTTCTTATAACAATTACAGCAATTACAGCACGGAAACAGGCCATCTCGACCCTTCTAGTCCGTGCCGAATAAATTTACATTTATGCCAATTCTTCAGGTCAGATATTATCTCACTCTTACATCCCAAAGGCGTGCGGGTTTGTAGGTTAGATTAGTTTAGTTTAGTTTCGAGATACAGCGCGGAAACAGGCCCTTCGGCCCACCGAGTCCGCACCGACCAGTGATCCCTGCATACCAGCACTATCCCACACAAACTAGGGGGCAATTTACTCTTATACACCCAAGTAAATTAACCTACAAACCTGTACGCCTTTGGAGCGTGGGAGGAAACCAGAGATCCCGGAGAAAACCCACACAGGTCACGGGGAGAGCGTACAAACTCCGCAGATCAATTTCTAATCAAAGAATTGACTCCAGCATTTTGTGTCTACCTTTCATTCAACTGCCCTTCAGATATTGAATCCATTAAAGTTAGACAGCACCCGTAGTCGGGATGGGACCCGGGTCTCTGGCGCTGTGAGGCAGCGACTCTATCGCTGCGCCATCATACCGCCACATTCTCTCTCTAGAGATGCTGCCTGACCCGCTGAGTAACTCCAGCTCACTGTGTGACTTCAATTCCCAGAGGGTGGGCTGGCACCCAGGTATATCCTGTGATTGAATTAAATAACACGGCTGCTCGCATGATGTTTGACGTTACTGTGAGAGAAATACCACTTTGCTCTCCTTTGTTCACCAGCTAAAGGCGTTATTTAAATCGGACCACTGTAAAACAGTCGCAAAAATCCCACGGGGAAAAAAAAATAAAGGCTTATAACACCTCATTTAAATGGTGCAGCTTCACAGTTATATCTGATCACTCAGCCGTTTTTGTGTCATGAAAATAATATTGGGTGCTTGCGGAAATTGATTCTGTCTGCGTTAGTGAGTGAAGTGTCGTCGATTGCAGCATCAATCAAGCTGGAAGGAATCTCAGCCCTTGTCACATCTTTGACAGTTATAAATTCGGGACTTAGAAATTCGTAAGATTAGTTTAGTTTAGTTTAGTTCAGAGGTACCGCGCGGTAACGGGCCCTTCGGCTCACCGAGTCCGCGCCGACCAGCCATCCCCGCACGTTAACACTGTCCAACACACACTAGGGACAATTTACATTTATGCCAAGCCAATTAACCTGCAAACCTGTACGAGTGTGGGAGCAAAAGGAGGAGGAGGAGCCATCTTGGGGAACGGCTGCTAGCCAGAAGCCGTCCGTTTAATTCACTTTTTTTTTGTAGTTCTAGTGAGTCCTGTGTTTTGTCTGTGGGAGAAATAGACTTTTTAATGTGGGGGGAAGGGGGTAACTATATTTCTAGGTCCCTACCTGGTCGGTGAGGCATCTTTTTCTCTGGGCGACCCGTCCTCGTGGCCCACCAGCGGGCGTGGAGCGCCGTTTCCTGGCGGGGACCGCCCAGCACCTCGGCTTCGGTGGCGGCACAGCGCTGGAGCGCTATCGCGGAGCGGAGCGGGCGATGCCTTGCCTGGGTCGCCGCGCTGGATCGACGCGCTGGAGCTCCGGTGAGCTGTGACCGCCGAGTTCAACACCTCCGGGCTGCGGGTCTGCGGAGCGGAGCGGGCGGCGCCGACTTCAACATCGGGAGCCTGGGAGCTCCAAACCGGCGCGGCCTTGTCGGCTTCGGAAGCCGCGGTCCCCAGTTAGGAAGCGGCCGCTCCAGGTGGCCCAGCCGCTGAGAGGACTCTCCTGATGCCGGGGCAACAGCACCCGGCGAGAACGGCCAGGAACATCGGGCCTCCGTAGAGGCAATAGCGGAGGCCTCAATAGGCCTGACTTTGGGTGAACTGGGGATGGGGACTGAACATTGTGCCTTCCCCCACAGTGGTAACCATTGTGGGGGGATGATTTTTGTGTGTAAGTGATTATTTTAGTTTCTGTCCAAGATGGCTGCCGGAAGGGAGAGTGTACGCTAGCGCGGTTTAGCTGCCGCTGCTCTCTCTTCACATTGTGTTTTTGATTTTTTTTTTGTCTTTGGATCGAATTCTGTCTTTAATTTGTGTTTCTGTGATGTCTTTATTATTTATTTTACTCTGATTATATGTTTTTTACTCTTGTTAAATTCTGTAAGGTGTCCTTGAGACTTTTGAAAGGCGCCCATAAATAAAATGTATTATTATTATTATTATTAAAAACCGGAGCGCCCGGGGAAAACCCACGCAGGTCACGGGGGTGGGAACGTGCAAACTCCGTACAGACAGCACCCATAGATCAATATCTAACTCTCTCTTGAATACGTCATTCAATTACTTCAAGTAGCCCTTGCTTTCCCTCTCTCTCCGTCCCCTCCCCCTTCCCAGTTCTCCCACCAGTCTCGGCAGAGGTCGTGAATTAGGTCGTGAAAGTGAATTAGGTCCTTAAAGGGCCTGTCCCACATTCATGACCTAATTCACAACCTCTGCCGAGTTTGACCTTGACTCATACTCGCAGCATAGTCGTCACGAGGTCGTAGGAGGTCATAGGTAGGTCGTAGCAGGCCATGATGCTAGTCGTAGGTACTCGTGGCATCAAGTAGGTCGGGGCGTTTTTCTAGCCTGATGAAAAATGTCCACGAGTAAAAAAGGTCGTGAACGGAGACGAGGAAACACTTTTTCTCACAGAGTTGTGAGTCTGTGGAATTCACTGCCTCAGAGAAGGGTGGAGGTCGGTTCCCTGGATACTTTCAAGAGAGAACTAGATAGGGCTCTTAAAAATAGCAGTGTCAGGGGATATGGGGAGAAGGCAGGAAAGGGGTACTGATTGGGGATGATCAGCCATGATCACATTGAATGGCGGTGCTGGCTCAAAGGGCCGAATGGCCTACTCCTGAATATTTGTCTTTGTCTATAATTAGGTCGTGAAAGTGGGACAGGCCCTTTACTGTCTCCGACTACATTCTATCTCTGTCCCGCCCCCTCCCCTGACGTCAGTCTGAAGAACGGTCTCGACCCGAAACGTCGCCCATTCCCTTCTCTCCAGAGATGCTGCCTGTCCCGCTGAGTTACTCCAGCTTTTTGTGTCCACCTTTCATTCAACTACCCGTCAGATATTGAACCCATTAAAGTTAGAATTTCTGTAGAAGCGTTCTACAGATAGACTGATATCTCGGTCCTATAATAACATGTTATTTTTTAATGGGCTGTGGAATTGGCAGATCAATATCTAATCAAAGAATTGACCTCCATTCCCATTCACTCGGTTATTGAAGAATTCAACCACTAATCAGGGTCCCACTTCATTTTTAATTAAATGTAAACATTTATTTTACTTCATCATGAAACACAGGTCAGTACTGGACTGCGTGGGCTTGCTCCAGAGTGACCACAAATTGAAACCAGTGAGCAGTAATCGCTGAAGATTGTTGTATCTCTCCGGTGCAGGTAGTGAGGTTAATTAAAGCACTTCCCCTGTCACTCCTGGTAGTCAATGAGTGACCACAGTTTTCTCTGTCAAAATGGCCCATAGTCTCATAGTCATAGACTTAGGACTGGAGAGATACAGCATGAGCACTGGCCCTTCGGCCCACCGAGTCCGCATTGACAAACATGTCTCATCCCACCTTAATTCTCAGCTTGAGAATTAAGGGAAAGAAGTTTAGGGGTAACATGAGGGGGAACTTCTTTACTCAGAGAGTGGTAGCTGTGTGGAATGAGCTTCCAGTGGAAGTGGTGGAGGCAGGTTCGATTTTATCATTTAAAAATAAATTGGATAGGGTATATGGACGGAAAGGATGGAGGGTTTAGTGTCTGAGTGCAGGTAGATGGGACTAGGTGAGAGTAAGTGTTCGCACGGACTAGAAGGGCCGAGATGGCCTGGTTTCCGTGCTGTAATTATTATATGGTATATGGTTAGATAGACACAAAAAGCTGGAGTAACTCAGACCCTCTAGTCAGGCAGTGGGTCTAGTGTGCAGGAAGGA